>NC_056741.1:1472726773-1473024273 GCF_019279795.1 Protopterus annectens
ACAACAAGTCATTAAAGAGATTATTATGCTATGCAAAAGATAATGTGAAAAGAGTAGCATCTGTAAGAACAGGAACTTTTGGATGCAGGAATTGTAATTACTGTCTATAGATGGCAAATGATAATATCTTTGTACATCCTACCACTGCTAAGGCATATGAGTTTAAACATCATGCAGGCTGTAAATCAAGAGTCTTGGTTTATCTGGCTAGATGCATAAAATGTTCCACGTTTTACATAGGAAAACAAATCGAACACTTAAAACAGGTGAGGGAACATTTATATGCTATCAACAGAGAGGATGATAGCAATGCCTTAGCTAGACACATACTGAACCATGATCTATCACATAAGTTTAGATTCTTAGCTATAAAATTGAATAATAAGAATATGAGATAAGGGAATATAAAGAATCATACAGAAAAATGCAAAATGAAGTGGATTATTAGGCTGCAGGCAGATAAAGCAATGGGGTTGAATGACAAGGTTAGTCTGAAGACTTTTCTAATAGATAGACGACTCAGACATTGATCGTAAGTTACATAAGAAATGCATATATATATGAGAAGACACCAGGCATATAAGACATATATTATTGAAACACACTTTAGCTATACATATATATATATATATATATATATATATATATATATATATATATATATACACACACACACACACACACACACACACACACACACATACACACACAATTTCTTTGAACATAGTTTAAATAGCTTTTTTATATATAGCTTTTACAGAAGTTATTTCACTGTTATATAGAGTATATAGTATATAGAGTGTGAATAATAATTCATTTTTTTGGCATCAATGATGTATAGAATGAAGTATTTTATATATGCATTCAAAGCTGAATATTTTTAGATGAGCTATACATGTTTTATTTTAATAGAGGATTTATTTATGGAGGATACATATTTTATACATATATATAGATATATGATTGATCTGTGTATTTTTGATATGTGTTCTATGTGGCTGCTAGGATATATTTAGGATATATAACTAAGACTATAGCTAGATACAGACACATGTAATGATATCCAGTGGCCATTTGAAGTCACTAGAGGTTTTTTTTACTGAGATATGAAGTTTATATGAAAGTTAACTATTGGTGCTTATTAGTTCTTTACGAGTTTACAGTAAATAAGATGGTTTTAAGTAGATTGTTACTTTATTACATATACAAGATTTCTATGAAATAAGTGATTTTAAACATAGATTTTTATTTTGAACCTTTGCTGCATTGTGATTGGCTCATGTGACTGATGATGCATATATTTAAATAGGAATGTTTTTACTGTTTGAACATGTCTGATGAAGTGTCCAGCAGGGACACGAAAATGCTTACTATCTGAATAAATTATTGCTCCCTAGTGGCCTTGTGTGACCTCTCTATTGCTTATATAAACAGAAAATTACTTCATTTGTTTAGCAGTTGTCTCAAATAAACTTACATAGAGACTTTAATCAGAGCAAACAGAAATTATGCTATATTCATATTTAAATTTAAAATTTAAAATTTTAAATACTGTTCAACCTTATGTCGTATAGGATTATTTAAAAAAACTGTTTTTCCCATAAACACAAAACAATTGAATAAATAAATTAATAAAAATATATTTGCAATAAATATTTATATTAAATAATTATGTAAAACAACATTCATTTTTAAAGATGAATGTAAACTTTCCCTTGGAAATAAAACAAAGTAGCTCCCTGGCCCTGTTTAAGTGTAACCTGGATAAATGGATAGCAAATTGTAAATACATCCTGGGTCTGGCTTCTTGAGCCTTTATTGAAAGGGGTTCCCAAAGTTAGGTATTAAATATTCCCCAGGTCAGCCACTCAAGTCCTCACTGAAGTAGGTTTATAACTGGGTATTAACTATTTGTGTATGTGTATATTCATGATTTGGGATCTTTTGGCTAGGCTGCAAATATTCCTCTGGATAAGTAGCCTAATATAAACCTATGAACCTGAAAAGGTTTCAATTTAAGTGTACTTAGGTATTAAATCTGAAGTGGTACCCTGCAGCTAATCTGACGTTCCAGTCATATTCTTGTTTTTCTAATAGTGAATTAAAATTTCCACCCTAAAAGACCAAAACTAACACAATCCACAACAACAAATAATGCAAAAAAACTAAAATTAGCACAACTCAAAGGATCACAAATAAGACATTGGGATTCACCTGCACGCATATGGCATAAGCATGCTCATAGATCCACTGCATCAGTTTTATTGCTGTCATTCCAACATATAAACGCTCACAGCTAGAATATGGAGCAACATGTACAGTTCTTGCTGAGTTGCATTAGTAGCAAGTTTTGACACCAGTAGGTCTATCTAAATGGCTCAGAAGTAGTGACTGATCGCCATTACTATATCTTCACTGCTGGTGAAAAACTGCAGGGAGATGTGCCAATAATTTTCTGTGTAGCAGTTTGATAATTTAGGTTGTGGTTGTTCACAAAGGGAATGTTTAAGATTACTGACCCTTTTGTTGACAGTTAAGGGAATATTGCCAACCTGTTTTAAAAGTCGGGATTTCCTGCTGGAATTTTCCAACTTTCATGTCTCAACTATAAATGTAACCATACAAGATTTTCTGAAGCTTATCTTAACAGATGTATCATTCCTTAATAATCTACCACTTGTTCAGGATATACTAAAAAGTTCTACACAAATCATATACTGCCAGTATGTCAAAGCATGCTCTGCGTTTTGAATAAGTCTGTGCCTTTGTTTCTGTACTAATGTATTTGGGCACTTGTCTAACTAATCTTATTATTTATGGCAAATAAAGTAGATTAATGTAGAAAGTATGTTGTTTTCCTGACTGGCATGTGTTCTGTGATTATAAAGGATTTCCCCTTGCTGCATGAACAATATTAGTTACTGTTTATCTTTCATTCATCTTCATTTTGTCATATATATAATTATGGTATCATCATCATTCATTTGAAGTAGTAAGTATGTAAACATTACAATGTTTTCACCTAGCAAAATCTTCCTGTTTATTTGCTTGCTGGTACCTGTACAATACAAATAATATTCAATATTTTGTTTTGTTTTATTATATTTGAATTGTGCTGCTACATCTTGTATTGTGTTTATTTCAGTTTGTCAGCTATCTTCTTAGTATTACAAGCATGCTGACCATCATCATAGCTTGAAATGGTTGATATTGAATTAGTCCATTTACCAGTTTACAAACAAATACACGTGTCATAAGGAGTACTCAAACACAACAAACTTACAAATACATGTGTTATAAGGAGTACTCAAACACAGCAAACTTACAAATACACGTGCTATAATGAGTACTCAAACACAGCAAACTTACAAATACACGTGTTATAAAGAGTACTCAAACACAGCAAACTTACAAATACACATGCTACAAGGAGTACTCTGTGATGACCGTGCCCTGGCCCAGCAATCAAGGAATCTCAATCCTCACCACTAACACCAGGGAGGTTGTCTCCTAGAAGAGGAAAGGATAACTAATACACACAGTAAAGTACAATTTCCCTTAAGTGCACACAGAGATCACAGTCAGTCTGGGGCTGGTTGCTCCCTTGCTCTCCAGGTCCCCAATAAGACTCCCTACTGGCACAACTATAGGGTCCAGGTCTCAGCCTAACTGGGCAAGCTAAAACCTCCAGTAACCTCGCTGTCCAACCAGTGCTTTGTGTCTCTGCCCAGGTAGCTGATACATACACACACACACACACACACACACACACACACACACACACACACTTTGAGAAGAGGTTATACAACCACACAGACTTTCCTGGGGAAAGGCTGGCACAGGTTCTCCAGCTGTGCCCCTATTACCCAGACCATACGGTAGTAATTCCTGCCACCACCCAGTTAATTATCAGCTACTAAAAGGCCATTAAAAGGGTGCCCAATTATTACTGTGCAATATTATAATCCAATAGTAGTATGACTAATAAGTCTCAAGGCTTATTGGAAGGGCTTATTACAATAAACTCTATAAATATATAATGTACTCTAAAGCATACTTTATCTCTACATAAACCAACCACAGGTAGAAGGTTTTAAAATATTTAATAATAAATAATTAAAACACAAGACAAAACTACTACACCACAGAGGTATCTAAGAGATCAGAGATCAAACAGAAACTTAAAATAATACAGTAGTCCAGGTCTGATTTCAAAGAAAAATACCTAATCTTTATTAGCTTTAACTATTCCTACAAGAAATCACAGTGCTAAAACTTACATATGTGCATAAGGCAAAGTGCTGAGTTAGATGTCCAAAGTCAAAATGCTTCCAGTCTCTCACTGAACAATAGTTTTTAAACACTAACCAACAGCTCTGCTGAGGTCCTCCCAAATTACATCATTTTGACACTTAGGTTTTCCCAGTATTCATATTGCATCATCTTGACACCTGGTCTGAGTTCTTAGGCCACAAACTGCATTATTTAGCAATCTAACATCTGCTCAGAAACTTACAACAATAAAAGACGTTTCACATGTATACTCTAACAGAAACCAGAACAATAAGCACATCCCACATGTAAATTCTGAACCTTAACTTTAGCCTTAAAACAATGGGCATGAAACCTTCATCTAGACTCACTGGAGCCGAATTCTAACATGAAAGGGTCACAACATGCTTCACTGTGCCAGTAGAGTGCAATGTTGTCACATTTGTTTCAGTTCCACATTTCACAGTATTTGTTTACACTCAAGAAAACATGCCTGTATTTTACATTTATTTACAAATGCCAAAATTATATATATAATTCTATTTGACTAGGCTGGCAGCCTTCGCCCATCTCTCCCCAATTGTCACATACTCAAACACAGCAAACTTACAAATACACATGTGCTATAAGGAGTACTGAAACGCAACAAACTTACAAAAACACGTGTTATAAGGAGTACTGAAACACAACAAACTTACAAATATACATGTGCTACAAGGAGTACTCAAACACACCAAACTTACAAATATACATGTGCTATAAGGACTACTCAAACACAACAAACTTACAAATGCATGTGCTATAAGGAGTACTCAAACACAGCAAACTTACAAATACACGTGCTATAAGGAGTACTCAAACACAACAAACTTACCAATACACATGTGCTATAAGGAGTACTCAAACACAACAAACTTACAAATACACATGCTATAAGGAGTACTGAAACACAACAAACTTACAAAAACACGTGCTATAAGGAGTACTGAAACACAACAAACTTACAAATATACATGTGCTACAAGGAGTACTCAAACACACCAAACTTACAAATACACATGTGCTATAAGGACTACTCAAACACAACAAACTTACAAATGCACGTGCTATAAGGAGTACTCAAATACAACAAACTTACAAATACACATGCTATAAGGAGTACTCAAACGCAACAAACTTACAAATACACGTGCTACAAGGAGTACTCAAATACAACAAACTTACAAATGCACATGCCACAAGGAGTACTCAAGCACAGAAAACTTACTAATACACTTGCTATAAGGAGTACTCAAACACTACAAACTTACAAATACACGTGCTACAAGGAGTACTCAAACACAGAAAATTTACAAATACACGTGCTATAAGTAGTACTCAAACACAACAAACTTACAAGTACAGGTGCTATAAGGAGTACTCAAACACAACAAACTTACAAATACACGTGATATAAGGAGTACTCAAACACAACAAGCTTACAAATACACATGTGCTACAAGGAGTACTCAAACACAGCAAACTTACAAATACACGTGATATAAGGAGTACCCAAACACAACAAACTTAGAAATACATGTGCTATAAGGAGTACTCAAATGCAACAAACTTCCAAATACACGTGCTATAAGGAGTGCTCAAACATAACAAAGTTACAAATACACGTGCTACAAGGAGTACTCAAACACAGCAAACTTACAAATACACATGTGCTATAAGGACTACTCAAACACAGCAAACTTACAAATACACATGCTATAAGGAGTACTCAAACACAACAAACTTACAAATACATGTGTTGTAAGGAGTACTCAAAGACAACAAACTTACGAATACACATGCTATAAGGAGTACTCAAACACAACAAACTTACAAATACACAAGTGCTACAAGGAGTACTCAAGCACAGCAAACTTACAAATACACATGTGCTATAAGGAGTTCTCAAACACAACAAACTTACAAATAGACATGTGCTATAAGGAGTACTCAAACACAGCAAACTTACAAATACACATGCTATAAGGAGTACTCAAACACAACAAACTTACAAATACATGTGCTGTAAGGAGTACTCAAAAGCAACAAACTTACAAATACACATGCTATAAGGAGTACTGAAAAGCAACAAACTTACAAATACACGTGCTATAAGAAGTACTCAAACACAACAAACTTACAGGCAAATATACATGTGCTATAAGGAGTACTCAAATGCAACAAATGTACAAATACACATGTGCTATAAAAAGTACTCAAACACAACAAACTTATAGGCAAATACACATGCTATAAGGAGTACTTAAACACAACAAACTTACAAATACACGTGCCACAAGGAGTACTCAAACAGAACAAACTTACAAATACACAAGTGCTACAAGGAGTACTCAAACAGAACAAACTTACAAATACACATGTGCTATAAGGAGTACTCAAACACAACAAACTTACAAATATACGTGCTATAAGGAGTACTTAAATGCAACAAACTTACAAATGCATGTGCTATAAAAAGTACTCAAACACAACAAACCTACAGGCAAATACACATGTGCTATAAGGAGTACTCAGATACAACAAACTTACAAAGAAATACGCATGCTATAAAGGAGTACTCAAATGCAACAAATTTACAACAAATACACGTGCTATAAGGAGTACCCAAACAAAAAGTTTGCAAATACACATGTGCTATAAGGAGTACTCAAACACAGCAAACTTACAAATGCACATGTGCTATAAGGAGTACTCAAACGCAACAAACTTACAAAGAAATACACGTGCTATAAGGAGTACTTAGATGCAGCAAACTTAAAATCAAATACACGTGCTCTAAAGAGTACTCAAACACAACAAACTAAGAGATCCTGTAAATCTGTATAACTCATTTGAAGCTGGGAATGCAGTATGGGTCATTATAGAACTACATCACTAATCTAGTATAAATCCTGTACTGTAGGGGCTCCCAGGAGAGAATTTCTAAACAATAAATAGGTTAGCTAGAAAACCACACCACAGCCGAAAACACTATCTCTGTGGTGACACTTTGCATATGCTAAAATAATGAAAGGAAACACTTAGCACTGTCTTAACTGTCACAAACCAATGGGAAAAACATAAACAGAACATAACTCAGACAGAATTCTGCATGCTTTCAGACTGTCATTTGCTTTTTGTACAGTTCTCAGAGGTGTTACTCATCTGGTCAAGATAATACAGATGAACATTCGTGGGTTCAGTTCAAGCAGCTTTGTCCCGGTCCCCTTCAACAAACACATCACACCAAATGATGTTTGATGACCTTTATTAAACTTCCATAAACATAACTTTGTTGACCAATATTTACTAATTACCACTGACACATAGTGCACTTGATATTAATCACAGTATAAACATCCATGTACTGTTAACTAGGACAGCATGACCTCGCTCATCCTGACCAATAATCAGCATCCAAACCTCTAGTCCCTTACTGCACTTATGAAGCAGCATCCCATCAATCACTTAATTTACCATTTATTGAATTAAACATCCAACCAAATAAGCAGCATCCTTACCTCCACTCAGTTATTTTACTTATCAAGCAGCATCTCACTGCTCACTTTCCTTTCCCAACTCATTGAAATGAATATCCAACAGCAGAGGGGGAACAGAAGAGGGCAAGCCTGCCCCTCTTCTCCACCCTACTCAGACTGATAAAATAACCATAATCCCCACTATTCCAACAAAAAATGGGAGGGAGGGCGGGCAGCAAGTTCATGCCAAAATATAATTCCTTACTCAGTTGCACTTGTATAAACCCCTTAAGCCCCTCCCTACCCTTACCTCATTTCCTCCAAATCATACCTCATTCCCATTTAACCCTTTCAACCCCCCACTCTCTTAATTCCCACTACTATATTTATCTAACCCCCACCTGAAGATGTCCCTGGACAAATTGGTTTGTTATCAAACCTCATTTGTCCCAGTCCCCTTCAATAAACACATCACACTGAATGACGTTTGACAACCTTTATTGAACTTCCATAAACATAACTTTGTTGACCAATATTTACTAATTACCACTGACATATAGTGCAGTTGATATTAATCACAGTATAAACATCCATGTACTGTTAACTAGGACAGCATGACCTCATTCATCCTGACCCAGTATGCAGCATCCATAGCTCTACTAACTTACTTTACTTAGGAAGCAGCATCCCATCATTCACTTCATTTACCATTTATTGAATTAGTATCCAACCAAATAAGCAGCATCCTTACCTCTGCTCACTTATTTTACTTATCAAGCAGTCTCCAACTACTCACTTTACTTTCCAAACTCATTGAAATGAACATCCAACATCAGAGGGGGAACAGAAGAGGGGAAGCCTGCCCCTCTTCTCTGCCCACTAGCCTGACCAGGCTGTTCCCCCTCTGTCCTGCCAAACTTCCAAAAACCTAACCACCATAAAAGGGCACTAAACCAAACTTTATTCAGTGTACTCCATCCTCTCTAATGAAATGGATTTGTGTCATCACCTCCCAAAGCCCTATCACATAAATAGCCAAAGTAGCCAATTGGCTAAATGGCTGAAATTAAACCACTGATCCCTCTCCGATGCTAAAGTAGCAAACCATAACCTCATAAGTTAGCATAACCTCCCTATATTAGCTAAATTCTCACTTACCCAACTACCAATAGTAGCTTCACAATGATTCCAAGTTCATTACCTGCTAAATGTACCACGAAGACAATAAATCCACACCACCCGAAACCACGCAAGAACAATTGCACACCATCATGCCTAACTGCAGCCCTGTGGTACTGCCCAATGTACATAATAATGTCCAAATTTCCTTTCCATATCAATATAACAGCAATCCTGCCATCACGCCAAATACCTGGTATAAACAAGAAAACATTTAATGACCTCATAGCATTTGCAGACCAGAAACCACCCTCTGAGTGACTTCAATGCATCCATGAAAGAAAATGCCACATGAACTGTAGGCCAATAAACCTCCATTACTAAATCCAACCCTCACAGCACAAGCTAGCTTGTCAGTAGTCAATGTCTGTCAGTCTTCACACTATCACCCTACCCAAACCCTTCAAACCAATGAACCACTGACCAGGATTAAGTTCACATACCCTTGTCACCCATGTAGCTATACTACTCACAGCTAACTCCTCCTTGACCAAGTGAACTGCCTTACCTTGTACCCAAGGCAGAGAAATAACCAAGGCTTTCCCACAAACTCCTTCCCATAAACACTATACAACAAATTTAACCACTATGGCAATGTTCTACCATATGCCTTCCTTATAACGGGTGCCCCAAATTTAAACACTGTAGCAATGCTGTACCCCAACCCTACCTACCCCAGCACTGCAAACCAATGAACCCCCAACCAAAATTTAGTAAGTTAACATAGCCTTGTCACCCATGCAGCTATACTACTCTCAGCTAAATCCTCCTTAAACATCTGAACTGCCTAACTTTGTTACCAGGCCTGCCAAATAATTAAAATTTTCCCACCAAACTCCTTCCCAGAGGCCGTTGCAACACAAATGTAACCAATCTAGCAATGCCCTACCCAACAAGCCACTAAAACGATGATGTCTGCTAGATTGAAACCAACTCTTAAATCCCACACCCTCCACCAATTATTCTACCTTTCTGATGGACAAGCCACAAACCAACCCCCCAAAAGTATGCCCCAAACCAATCCTCCTGCCACATTTGCAAACCAATGCAAATCCCCATGAACAACCCAATGCATCTATCAAAAGCTCAATCACATCCTTAACCAACTGCTTGCCCTTAGATTTCCTCTTTAAAGCTTTCCTTTCAGTGTGTCTCCTTCGCATCCAATAATGAAACAAACTCTAACAACATCTGATAAAAGAGCCAAAACCATGCCCTGCTTAATCCTTATAACTTCAGCCTAGCCAGTGGGACATCTAGTTTCCACCTATCCCCCAACACATGCATACACCTGCAATGCTCCATCCAAACCTTACCTACTCTTAAAAGTTGCATATATAACATACCACCTCCTGTCAGTCCAAAGGAAAGATTATCAGGCAAATCTAATAACATACCCATCCCCAATTCCTAATCCACCATAGCTCCACAATCACTTCCTTCCTTTGTAAGTGATGAATAGTCCTGCAAATAGACCCCCACACTCCTTGATTCAATGGTAAATCCTTAAGAAACCCCATGTATTATCAACATAAGAAAGACAGCCAACACAGTTCAGGCTGCTTCAAACTCAATTGACCAGCATGCCTTTCCCATCTGTCACCTGTACAGCCGAATACCTACCCACACATTCTAAACAAGTGTGCAAAACCTACACGTCATCCATAAACATACCACAGCTCTGCCCCCTTTAACTTAACAATATTGGCAAGGCCATATACAGCTGCAACCAAACCACCATGCAGTACATGGACCTACCCTAAAGAAATTAAACACCCAGAGGTCCCCTCACCTGTAAGCACTAAATCACTAAAACCTCAGACCTTACGTACTGTTCGAAATTCCTGATGTCATCAGACTAACCCCATCCACATCAATGAATTCACATATCTTAGTACTCTCCCATTCCAAACTCTTCTTCCCAGCAAAACAAAAGGGGGAAAGACCCCATTTGCTGCCCTCTGGGCTTGACTAACTAATCAGTCAACAAGCTCCCAAAATCCAGTCCAACCATAGTTGTTATGACTCTACCTCATCTGCAGATGACCACAAACTCTCCATAAGTAAACCTAAACACCTGCTACACTGAACCCCTGATGTATCTTTAGTAGACACCGCAGTACTCACATACTGCACAAACTCTCGCATGCTGAAATGAGCAGATAAGATTGTACCACTACCTGTGACCTCACTCTGTGCAGCTCCAGCAGTGAAAAAAAAGCCTTTGCATCAACATCCATCACCTGATGAGACCACTTCCTTCAGACCACTAACTTATAAAAAGTCTGCACTGACAACATCTGTGACCTCATTGCATAGTACTCCAGCAGCTGAAACACCCATCGTAGCATTACCATCTGCAAGGAAAAGACAAATGTAAATCATCTGAAATACATAAAACACATTTGAAGACAACCTACCCCCCTCTGAATGCCCTCAATAAATCCAACTTCCCTTGCCGCATCCAAGGGCCCAGAACATCCCACTCTTGTAGGACTGAATATTACCACATTCTCAATTGCAAGGCCTTTATCTGGACAATGAAGAGCTATACCAGCCATAACCCTCCCCCATGGTCATTAGAACTGCACAACGCATGTGCACCTAACCAGAATTCTTTGTGGGCAACTCATAACCAGTGAAAAACACACATTCTCAACCCTCCCCTCATAAAACCACCATGCTCAAATAAATGTGGGGCAAAGGTCCAAAACTAGGGATTTTTTTTTTTTTTTTAAGATTGCTCTTACAAAATTATATTGATCTTACAAACTTATTGATAATCAATCCAGTGTGGCAATGGCATGAAGTTTCTGAAGGGTAAGAATTCTGAATTCAAATGTCTGTCCTCATTATTAACTGCAAGCTTTAATGGCTTGCCAGTAATTTGCCAAATAACCACCATTTTATGAAAATAGACCAAACTATAAGGCAAAGATCTGGACAATGTGTGCATACCTCTCTTTCTTGCGAAATTTAAACCTGAGAGGTATGATGCTAGTGGAAAAGGAAAGGTCCAAACTAGGAAAAACCCTTAAATACTGCTCTTCAAACCCATAAAGCTGATAGGATAAAACTCCTGTGAAGAGAATGAAATCTGAAACTCATAAGCCGATCACTGTCTTCCCGCTTCAATCCCCCATATGTGGCAATGCATTGTCAGGCTTAAACAAATATCTAGCACCTGTTAAGAGAATGCAGGCTCAAACATAAATATCTACCAGTTTTTTTTTTCTTCTGCCCCTTCCATTTTGCATCCATGAGGTGAAAAGGAATGGTGCTCCTATGCACAGAATCAAAACAAGTATTACATTCGGACTTTACAAATTGCCTAATTCACCATCTAATGCTGGTAATTTACAAGGTCATTAAAAGCCAGAATTACCTTAAGCTCAAAATGTTATCACAAGTGGATTACCTTATTACATTAGTTGGCAAAATATTAAAGATATATTAAAAAATGCAAGACATGCTATATAGTCGCCAATCTTTAACTTTGATTAGTCAAATAAAACATCAAAAGCTTAGCAGTGAATAATTCTTATTCATTCTGTCCCTCTCTGGTTAAAAAGTATGGTTAGCAAAATTTAATCGGTTACCTTATACTCTATTTTATTTTATTTTTTTAAAGCAAAGAAAATCTCAGCCGTACACATGGACTGAGCAATATACCTCGGAATCCTTTACAGAAAAAAACAAGAACAAACTAACAACATATTCTGGGCAAGCCCATAACTAAAGAGTGCAAAGGCACTAAATTATCAACACATTTTAAATATTACTCTTATAACTTAGAAAGTGGCTAGAACAACAGGCTTTGTGTTAGCACACATCTTCTGAAGCATATGAAATCAAACTCAAATGCAGTTCATCAATGACCCTTTTTGCGTAGAATGCATAGTAATCAACATTTACTCTCTTGCCCTTAATATAGTTGAAATAAGAAACACAGGGTGAGACAGAATACTTTCCATATTGGAAGTGGCTTTCTTAGAACTCAGATTAAGTAAAATAGCTTTATTCTTTATTCTAAGAGATGCTGTAATTACTGTACAACTCATTTGAAGCTGGGCATGCAGTATGGGTCACTATAGGACTACATCACTAATCTAGTATAGATCCCGTACTGTATGGACTCCCAGGAGAGAATTTCTAAACAAGAAATAGTTTAGCTGAAAAACCACACCACCAGCCTGAAACTCTATCTCAGTGGTGACACTTGGCATATGTTAAAATAATGAAAGGAAACAGCACTGTCTTAACTGTCACAAACTAATGGGAAAAATTAAAAATAACAACTCAGGCAGAATTCTGCATGCTTTCAAACTGTCTTTCACTTTTGGTACAGTTCTCATAGGTGTCACTCATCTGGTCAGGATAAAACAGACAAACATTCGTGGGTTCAGTTCAAGCAGCTTTATTACATATAAACATCAGAAATGAGGCTTTGTAAACTTAAATAAACTTATAAACAGACTGACTACCATACTCATACATGTTAACACTCTGGCTGTTCTCTCAAAATGGCACTGTTGCCTGCACATGCTCAGTTTTTATATGCACTTGCTTACATCTGTAAATGCTTCTTAAAGGTACATACACATGCTGTAATCTACAATAGGGTACAGCTTCATTAAGCTGATTGCATTCTCACTTCATAGGTACAGCTGTTAGTTTATGTTTAAGCTCATTTCTGCTTTCTTTCTAGGAATATTGCTCTTTCTGAATTGAACACCAAAATTACTGCACACACAACTACACCAATTGGAGTCATTTCTCTAGGATCAAGGAAAATGGGTTTCATGGTTGATGAAATTGATGACAGCTTGGGCTCTGGGAGGAATGGCCCAGTCAACATCACAGATTTGTGATACTACTTCAGAGAATTATTTAGTCCTGCTTGACCACTTGTGCAGGTTCCTTACATAATGTCAGACAGCATCAGTGTCATCACTTTGACTTTGTTTTTTATATGAAATGTTTTATTATTTTAACATATTTACAATATATACACACAAAGGAAGAAATTCAATATCACGTACTGTTATAGGAATGCATTGAATCATTAAGGTAATCTTATACAATTAACATATTGAGAGGCCTGGTATTTCAATAGCAGCATTTCAAGGTTATCTCAACCACTAAAAGTCTTAGTCTGATTTATAGCTCTTATTCTGCTCACTTCTTTTTCAGTTTTACATAGTATTGCTGTTAAATTTAAAAATTCTTTGAACATAGGAACTGAATTCCATTTCCAGTTTTGACAGTTTGTGGGGGCTCAGACTAATCAAAGTGCCCCTGGCGTTAGGAGAACTTTTGGGCTTGGCTTCAGAGGCTAGAAGGGTAATTAAAAATCATATTTTCACATTTTTAAATGACAAAGATAAAAAACAGTTTTCCATAGTTATATATTATAACAGCACTTTACTTTCAATGCATCCCTCCACATTATGTATTAAATTTTAAAATTCATTTACTTCTGTATTTTCTACTGTCACTCTAAGACAGTAAAGCTATTTCAAAGCACTTAGAAATATATAGGTTTTGCCATTTCCGCATAAATATTAAAAGTGATAAGCATTCTTTAATAACATATTTTGTGACAGTCTCACAGATAAATTTCATATGGCAAACTGTTACATTCAAACCAAGAAATAAAAAAAAAATAACAGGAAACCAAACCAAGGAACAGCAAGCTTCAAAGCGAGACCTGACCAACGTAATCCACAAACTGAGGAATGCCACGTATATTGTTGCAAAAAGACTTTAATAAAAGAACAAGCGCTTTCGCTCGGCTAAATACCGAGCTTTCTCAAGTTGAAAATGGATTTAACAATTACAAACAGTGCCATTTTATAAGTCTTTCCCTGTCACATGATAAGTTAATTAGTTGTTAATTTCAGGTCAATTAACTGTGAGTGGAAAATACTGGTGAAATAAAGAAATACTCACATTTAAACACATTACTCAACTAAAGACATGAATTAAAACATCTAGGGCTATACATAACAATGTATGTTTATTAAATCTGAGGGAATATATATATATGTAAAAACCTATTATAAAAACTTCATTGTCTAATATGTTAAGATTTATTTCTATTATTTGTAAATGTATTTGATGTGTTTAATATAATAAGTATATCTGTTAAAAATACTTTTATTTTAAAAATAAACATAATAAGAATTTTAAAAACTTTACTAAAAATAAGTGTTATTGTTGTTAAAAATCTTGTTACAAACAGTAAACACGTGCAACAGTCAATGGCGTGCCTTACACAGTATATTTACATATGAACCTATAAGCGTGCTCTTCTAATTTTAAGAACACTGCTGATGTTAACACTTTCATTTAAACCCGGGGATTTATTTGCCTCCAACCTGAGTTGCCAGAAGAGCTCTCTATATTCTAGACTTGTTTCCCAGTCACCACCCCTGGCATCAGGAAGTAATTGTTCTAATACTAAGAATTTAAATTTAAAATTGTTACAAACCAGAGAATGCTTATACAAAGCATTTGATTCTTTTTGTTTAGAGATGTCATACAAATGCTCGTAGATCCTCCTCCTAAAAGGCCTTTCTGTTTTGCCAATGTAGAAACTAGTGCAGGTGATACATAGTCCTAAATATACAACCCTTTACTGCCACAGTTTGTAAAAACTTTGGGCGTAAACAGAAAGTTCCTAGAGGTAATGTATACACTTGGGGTGTCCAAAATAGTGTTGCATTGTTTGCAGGCACCACATTTAAAAGTGCCTGCTTTGGACAATTGAGTGCTCATTTTGGTAAAGTTATTCCCTTCAAAAATGTCTTTAAGTTTAATGTCCCTCTTTCTAATAAACTTCGGATGTGGTGGTATTATGTTTTTCAGTTCGTCATGAAGTGAAAGAACTGGCCAATGTCTGTGGAAAATCTTCTCTACTTCAAAAGAATTAAGACAGTAGGTGTAAATGAAACTGCCATGAGCATGGTCAAGCTTTTTGATGTTAGTATGGTGTACAACCACCACTGTACCTAAAAGAGGGGGGTAGACTGTTTCTCTAATGTCCATAACTTGTTGTGCCAGGGTGGTTAAAAATGTTAAAGGATATCCTCTCTCAAGAAATAGGGATTTTAAAAAATCAATCCCTACTAAAAAATCATGTAAAGTGCTAGACATTCTAGAAACTCTTATAAACTGTCCTTTGACAATACCTTTTTTCTGGTAAAAGGGATGTCCACTCTGAAAATGTAAATATGTGTTGGAAAAAGTTGGTTTCCTATATAATTTGGATTGGAAAGTGTTATTAATGCGGTCCTTGTATAAGGTTACATCAAGGTAGTGTAATTCATCATTGTTAATCGTGTACGTGAAAGATAAAAAATGGGTAGTCAAATTCAGGTACTTAACAAAGTCCAAAAATTGGTCATAAGTCCCTGCCCAAAAATACATATATCATCAAGGTACCTTTTGTAGTGTACTAAGTATTGAGCTCAGGTGGTAGAGAAAATGAACCTTTGTTCCCATCTGTGCAAGACAACATTAGCATAGAAGGATGCACAAGGAGTACCCATAGCTACTCCTTTTTTCTGCTTGTATATTTCACCATTAAAATGTATATAGTTGTTTTCTAAAATAGTTTCCATGTATTCAACTAACAGGTTAATTACAGTGTTGCCCAGGTTGGTTTCAGTGCTTAGTACTTCGTTAAACCACTCTAAGCCCACTGAGTGTGGAATACTTGGAAATAGATCAGCAATGTCTATAGTGATCAAAAGGAGTTCCGGTCTATAAAGGGTTTGTTTTATTCCTTTGAGGAAATCCCAGGAGTCCTTATAAACATGTTCTAGTGATGTACCAAACTGTTTGGTTACCTGGTCAATAAATTTCCCTAGAGGTTCTGTAATGCCTCCTGCCCCAGATACAATGGGTCGAAATTTTAAAGGGTCAAGCCCTTTGTGTATCTTGGGGATTCCAAAAATGACAGGAATTTTTGGTTTGTTAACCTGCAAGTAGTTGTAAAGTTTTTCGTTAATAACACCCTGAAGTAAGTAGTTGTAAATAGTTGACTGTTACATTAAATAACATGTTTAGCCTTTTATGTAGTATATAATGTCATGATGTCAGGTTATGCTGCGTACAATGTCTTTTCCTTTCTGAATACTTTTTATTTTGTTTCTTTCATTGTATCTTATCTCCTTGTAAGATTATCAATTGTTCTGGTCTGGATATATAAAGGAATTGATTTTAGCTTGATTTGTGCTCTATACACTTTTAGAAAACACTAGTAATACTGTTTCCAGGAAATGTTTCCGTTCTCTTAATTTCTCATGGCTTTTCTGAATGTTGGCATAGAGCATTCAAAAAGTGTGTCATCCTGTGGCCATAAAAGTATTATCTGCCAGTGCTTTAGTGTGTACATTATTGCAAAATCAGCAGACTGTTGTAAAGTACAATGGTGGTCCATTATCAGTATAAATACATCGGGTATGTTAAATTTCAAAACACTTTTAGTATGATTAAGATAACTTCTTTTTTATTTTGTGAAAGCACTGAATAGAACTGAGTGTCTGCTGTAATCATCAGTTATAACTAACGTTCACCAACTCAGAGTTAGATTCTCTTGTTCATTTCCCCATCTATGGTCCCTTCTCTGCCGAGCATATATGTTTCCCATGTGTCCATGTAAATTTCATGGGTGTACAATTCATTCCTCTAAATTTGATAGGCCTACAGGTAAGTGAATGAATGAATTGAGTTGTTCTAAGTGTTGGTGCAGTCTATATATGAATGTATATGTGGTGATGTAAATATTGATTGGCAGACGTTATCCACCCCCTCCTCCTCCACACACACAAATCTCCATGGATTCCATCAAATTATTACTACCCCTACTCGTTACAACAACAATAATGCTAACAGCTCCATCTTAGACTGGATTCTCACTGTTGATTCTACCCTGTATCACAACCCCAGCAACTTACCCGACTCCCTAAGTGACCACCTCCCTACCAAAGTACTTAGACACTCCCGCCAAATACACAAGTCCCGCCTCTACAAAGAATGTTGAAACCTCTCTTCTTTTAATGCCAATACCTTTACTGATAGGTAAGCTTCTATTAACTGGTCTCTACTTAAATACCTTCCCCTCAGTGATGCAGCTCTACATTTCAATCGCACCATTCCGGATATCCTTTACTCCTTAGCCCTTTTAAGAAAAAATAGAGTTAAAACAACTTACTCCCCCTGGCTCTCTAAAGATACTCTTTCTCTCATGAAAAAGGGACAAGTATTGTAAACAATGGCTTGGAACTAAATCAGCAACACTTCTCCAAGAGTATAAAGAACTCCATAACCTTTCTAAAAAAAAATTAATATGGACAAGAAACAATACTACTATAATGCCCAATTCACCCAGAATGCTAACCCTAAATAATACAGCAAAATACTATACCTGGGTAATCCTATCACCCCCAACCCCTATCCAAACAATACTCTCCAGGAAACTGCCACCCTACTCAATGCTCATTTCATTGAATCTATTCAAATACTTACCCAAATATGTCTGTCTGACAATCCCTCTCATACCACACAAAAAATAAAAACAACACCCCTTTCTCTTTTAAACCTGTTTCCACTACCTACATAAAATCCCTTCTTCTTAAACTAAAACCTTGTTCTCCTTCCACTGACAGACACCCACCCCTCTTCCTTAAACTCGCAGCTTAGCCTATCCAGTCTCTGTCTTAACCAACTGTTCCATACAAGAATCCACTGTCCCAAATTCCTGGAAATCTTTATACACCATACCACTATACAAAAGAGGTAACTCCACAGATACTTCCAACTATAGACCCATTTCAGTTCTCTGTCCACTCTCCAAAATCCTTGAAAAATGTATACATACTCATTTTCTTAAGTACCTAATTGATGGTGATCTCCTAACCCCTACACAACATGGCTTTAGACCTAATCATAGTACCTCCATGGCCCTACTCTCCTTCACACATACTGTTGCAGAAGCCATGGACAATAATCTAGTATCCTGTGTCTTTCCCGACCTTTCCAAAGCTTTTGATACTGTCTCCCATTCTAAGCTTTTTGCCAGACTAACTGAACTCAACCTCTTCCCCCTACTATACACCGGTTCTCTAGCTATCTCTCAAACAGACTCCAGTCTGTTAGATGGCAATCTGCCTGTTTCCCATTCCTACCTATCCAGACTGGCGTCCCTCAGGGCTCAATCCTTGACCTCTCCTTTTCACCATCTTCACTAATGACCTACACTCCTCCTGCTCATCTTCTTCCCTCATACAATATGCTGATGTCTCTGTCTCTGATATCATCTCTAACCTTCATTCCATCACACAACATACTTTATCAACTGTTGAAAAATGGGTAACTGAACACCAACTTATACTTAACCACAAAAAGACTAAGCTCCAACTTTTCCTTCCCAAATCCCTCTCACACCACAAATCCTCTTTTACCATTCTCTCTCTCAATAAAACCCCAATCATAGCTGATCCCCACACCAAACTACATGGAACTATAATTGACGACCAGCTAAAATTCAACATCCATATACAACAGTGTATAAAAAAAACAACCAAAAACTAGGCCTTCTCTAAAGAAACAAAAAATTCCTAGCTCACAAATTATTGCTCAAGCCTTCCTCTTCCCTTCCCCTCTTTATGGCTCTCCTATCCTTACCCATATCCAATCATCACTCTTATCCAAACTTGAACAAACCTACAACCATATAATCAGATTCACCAGTAACCTAGCATACACATCTCATCTTTGCCTTGCCCTAAACCAACTCCAGTGGTTTGAATTCCTCCAGCTCCTGCTTCTTTCACAGCTGCAGCTCACTCACTCCCTACTAAATAAATTCTTGGCCTGTCCCTCACTCTCTTCATTAGTATCCCACTTTACTCCAGATCACCAACTTCGTACCTCAGACCAGAACCTTTTAAATATCTATAAACTTCACAAAAGTACTGGAAAACTCATTTATAGACATTCTGCCTCCCTAGCCTGGAATAGGGTACCCTCTAATGTACACAACATTATTAGTACCACCTGCTTCAAATCTGAAGTTAAAAAACTACCTTCTAAACTCAAAAACCTGTTCATGGAATAATCCTCCATGAACCCAAGTACCTGTTTCTTGCCTTAACTTCTCTGATTCTATGTTTTAATCTGTCTCTTACCCAAAAGTTTACTCTTACTCTCTGTATTCTTCCATGTAAAGGATATCCTCTAAAACATATGCTTGGCACAATACTTGACAATGGTTTCAGACTAGAGCATGACAATCAATTTAAGTTAAACTCTATTTTGCATACACATGAATTCACATTTGCACCTTTACTGTAATAAATAACAATGAATGAGACTTGAGCATGAAATTTGAACAAAGCTGTTAAACTCTATTTTGCATATACTTGATTCATTTATACCTCTGCTGTATACTCTGCAAGACTCTGTTACCTTTCTGTATCTCTTTTCATTTTTTTTCTTCTTTCTCTTTTCTGTATGTATATTGTTAATTTCTTACATTTTACTGTATTGTAAGCAATATACTAAAGTTTAGTATTCTTGGAGCTTTTCTCCTCAGGTCTCAACTAAAAATGGGCCAATGGCTCAGTTGGACTAACCCGGTTAACTGCAAATAAATGA
This sequence comes from Protopterus annectens, assembly GCF_019279795.1. NCBI lineage: Eukaryota > Metazoa > Chordata > Ceratodontiformes > Protopteridae > Protopterus > Protopterus annectens. The sequence goes on from NC_056741.1 coordinate 1,472,747,407, forward strand.
ATAAATAATAATAAGTGTATACATCTTCTGACAGACTAAATGCTCATTTAGCACTGATTTACGTCTTTTGTCCATTGTTTGCTGGGATATGGTAATGAAAATTAATTGATGGGTGGATCAATGGAAATATTCATTAGTGAGCAAAGGACCATGGGAAAGTTGCACTAAGGTTTCTCCATGGCTGCGCTTTCAGCTGTGATATTTGGACAAGCACTGCTGTCTTTTTATGTACATTTGTTTAGAATATCATACATCTTTGAAGCATGATCTCTATATACCTGTCATTGTCAATCAAGTCTTCTAACCAAGGTCTCTTTTTTTACTATTTATTTTTAACCTTATATACAATCTGCAAAGCTCTGACTTGCAATGAATGAGCTGTAAATAGCTCGGTTCCTCTAAAAATAACTCTGCCATCTTTGAGAGCAAAGGACTTACATTGCCAGTCAGCTTATTTCCTGAGGATGGAAGCATGCTGTTTGCAATCTCCAATTTTATGATAAACATTAGTCTGATATAACTCTTTAACATGCCTAAGTACTAAGTCGTCACTGTTGTCTGTAGGCCCTCCTAAGGTAACAACCCAAAAGATAAGCAGTAAACATGAACAACATGCATAATTTGCATTAACCAGAGGGGAAAAATCAGAATCATAAAAAAAAAAAAAAAAAAAAAAAAATTCAAACTCTACCTAAAATAGCAATATTATATTATATGTATTCTTAGATAAGATTGGTAAATACATCTCATCATCCATCATATACTCTTTCCACTGAGTCTATCACATATTACCATCTTATCTCAGTGCTTAATCCAAATGGGTATGAAGTATTAAATGTAAAAATCAAAACAGACTCCAAGTTTTTCAAAAGATATTTCTTATCACCACCACTGTTAACATTATGGGAATTATGCACATAAAATTTAAATGCATCCATTACATTTGAATGTCTTTCCAAAGCATGCAGGTTCAGCGGACCACCAGTCCCAATGTCCTGAGCATGCCCTTGAACTTGTAGTCTCACTATGCATGTTGTTGACCTATATCCTGCACTTCAACATGTATAAATATTATGAAAATCACCATTGTGCTGGTACACATGAAGTGTTGTCTGAACCTATAGTATTTTTTGTTGACTACTACATATTTACCCTGTAGACTGTCTTATAAACATTGTTTTTAAAACTAAGAAAATCCTACTCTGGGAAAAAAAAACATTATAAGGGCTTGTTATAAGCCTTATTTTCCCACATTTTCAGATTGTCTTCATACTTAATCTCCCTCTTTAAAAACAATTTCTGCAAATTCTCAGGGTCTTTTCCAACTCATGTCTCTCTCAAAATACCATACCTGATCCTTGGAAACCAGCTACTACAAATGAGTTTATCCCAATCTATATTTTACCACCAACCAACGGTAAATTTTTGAAAATCTTGTCTATTCACAATTGTGGCAATATTTATGAAAGATGAGAGAACTTACTGACAGCCTGTATGGTTTTAGTGAGACTGCTTTGACTGCTTTGTACACTTGTACAAATGATAATTTTCAAAACATGGCCAAATGCAATTTAACACACTCCATTTTCATTGATTTGACCACGGCATTTAAACTGGTAGACCACACTTTGCTGCTTAACTCACTCACTTACTCAAAGTGGAACAAGTAGTCACGGTCTCCTCTGGTTTAGAAACTATTACCAGCAGAAAACCATGAAACACTTAAAATACTTATGAAGCTGATTGGATCAACAACTTACTTTACACACCATGTAAAAGTAACTGAAGTCAAAATCAATAAATGATAAAGATAATTCTGCTTCCATGGATTTCTGAGCTATTCATTACACAAATTCTTCTTTACTTAAGTCTCACCAGAAATTTATCTTACACCATTTGAAATACAAGAAGCTGCAAGGTAGGCAAAATACTTTGGAAGTAATTCTGTCTTGAGCAGAAAGACCAATAGCCAGAGTATCTTATGCTTGACATTTTGCTGGTTATTTCTAGTAGGAGGTAATGGTGAAGCTGAGCATGACAGAAACCATACATAATTACAAGGCTTATATTTCTAGTGTGTTTATGCATACTTTGTGGGCATAGAAGACAGATTTCAAAAACCCAGTGCACTTCTGTTTGACAATAATATTGCAAAGAACTGGATAGTGTTTGAGCAGGAGTACAACATTTTCATACAGGTTGCATTTTCTGATAAAGATGACCATACAAAGGTTTTTATTCTGCTGAATTTAGCTGGGTCAGAAGCCATTGAAAGGGAGCATTCATTTGTGTATGTACCTGCTTTCTTTGCAGGAGAGGGGAGGAAACCATAATATTGTTGTCAGGCTGAATCAAGGGAGGACTCTGAGTGCTTAAAATGTTAATTTAGAGAAATGTGTAACCCCCAGACAAATGTTACAATGGAAAGGCATTTATTTTACACAAGGGCTTGAAAGCCTGGTGAAACCTTTGCAGTATACATAACTGACTTGAGAAACAAGGCTAAGATGTGCAGATTTGGTGATTTAAGAGATGAGTTGATAAAAATACAAACTTGTGTGAGGTATTAAAGATGATGCTGTGAGAAAGATTTTGCTACATGGCAGTGATTAAACGTTTGAATAAGGCCACTGAGCTTTGTCAGATATACGAGCTCACAGAAAAGCACACACATGCTTACAAATGAGAGATGTATGTTTCCAGTAACTTCTAGAACTCATGCTGATAGTATGCACCACATGGTTAAAAAAAACAAGCCCAAACACATGGCAGCAACTGTAGCCCCTGCAGCACTCACTGGCAAACCCCAGCGCTTTCCAGCAAATTCTAGAGTTTGCATTGTCTCAGTGAAGCATAAGAGTGAGGCAACAAACCTGCATAAAGGTGAGGATGCATGCTTACCCAGTTTCATGGCCAACTGTCATAATTGTGGTAGAAATCATGAATCTAAAAGGGGATAAATGTTTAGCTTTTAGTCAGCAGTGTCACAGATGCAATAAATGGAATAATTTCAAAAGCTTTAGAAAATCAAAAGGCTCACATTCTTTCACAAAAAGGGAATGTTTTAAGAACCGAGCTGATCAATTAAAAAGTTGCAACCCTGCTCTTTATGTTGATGATGTGTCAGTGCTTCATGAAACAGTCAATGCACTAGATTTAAGGGCAAAGAATGAAGTATTTTGTACTGCTCGGATAAATGGCAAACCCATAGAGCTCAAGGTTGACACAGGTTCCAAGTGCAATGTTATGTCAGCAGAAACATTTGCTAGAGTTTGTCATGGTGAAAAGCTTGATTTGGTAAAGTGTGCGAAGCTTGCTGCTTATGGTGGTGAAGAAATTCAAACTGAAGGCTCAGTAGTGCTTTCATGTTACTCTGCTGGGAGATGTTACGACTTGTTATTTTATATGTTCAAGAGGCACTTCCAGTCATTATTAGGGCTCAGAGACAGTTTGAAAATGAGACTGCTTCATTTAACAAGGAAGTCCATTGTGTTAGCTTAAAAGACCACTACACTAATTTCGCCCAGTATATTTTTTCCACCTATGCTGAGCTTTTCAAAGACAAACTAGGGAAGCTTATAGTTGTGTACTCCATGAAGTTAGATCCAGATATCAGTCCAATTATCAAGCCAGCTTGAAGAGTTCCAATAGCCATGCAGGACAGAGTCAAAGCTGAGTTAGAAAAAATAGTGCAACAGGCTGTGATTTCTTCATTTGGTTTGTCTACTCCTACTGAATGGGTATCTTCCATGGTGGTAGCTCAAAAGAAAAGCTCAGATAACATCAGAATATGTTTTGATCCATGAGATTTGAACAAAGCACTAAAAAGACCTCATCATCCAATGAGCACAGTCAAAGAGTCGCAGCTCTGATGCCAAATGACACTGTTTTTTCTGTCTTTGATGCAAAGATTTCATTTTGGCAAATTCAGGTTGACAAGAATTCATCATTGCTTACTACATTCAGTACTCCATTTGGAAGGTACAGATTTTTGAGAATGCCATTTAGGATACATTCTGCAAGTAAAGTCTTTCAACATGCAATGGAGCAATTTTTTTCTAGGTATCCTTGTGCTATTACAGTAGGCAACATACTAATAGGAGGTAATGGTGAAACTGAGCATGGCAAAAACCTCAGAAAAGTTCTGCAAAGAGCACTTCAAGTGACTCTTAAGCTCAATCCAAAGAAATGCAAATTCAGGCTAAAAGAGGTTACTTATATTGGTCATTTATTTACTAGTTCAGGCCTATGACCAGACCCTTCTAAACAAACAACTATTCTTGAGACGCCAGCTGCAGTCATTGCTCAAGCCCCGCAATATCTTCTTGGCATGGTTAACTATCTAGGCAAGTCCATTCCAGACCTGAGCCAACTTTCAGCACCACTCAGAGACCTGACACATAAAGATGTATCCTGGTCTTGGTTAGAGCAACACCAAAAAGCATTTGAATTCCTGAAACACAGAATTGTTAGTCCACCAACTCTGAGATGATGTTCACAAGTCAGTTACTCATTCATGTGATGCTTCAAAATTTGGTGTAGGTGCAGTTATTCTACAAGAGGGTCAACCTGTTGCCTGTGTGTCGAGATCTCTTACCCAAACTGAAATGCAGTATACCCAGATTAAGAAAGAGCTTTTGGTAATTGCGTTTGCATATTCGAAGTTCCATGATTATGCTTTTGGTAGAACTATCCAGATCAAAACAGACCACCAGCCTCTAGTCACTATCTTGAGAAAGCCTATGCATTCAGCTCCAGCCAGGTTGCAACTTACCATGTTGAAATTGCAAGACTATAATTTCACTACAAGAAAGGCAAGCTTCTTTATCTTGCAGATACAGCCAGATTGCCCAGAAACACCACTGAACAGCATGAGAATAAGAACCTTGATTTTGAAGTCATGGAAATGAGAATTTTTTCTTCCACACATGTTAATGAGCTGAGAGATCACATGGCAACAGATCCAGTTTTACAGTGGCTCAACCACTTTATCAATCAAGGATGGCCGTCAAAGCAATCTAGTTTACCTCAAGAAGTGCAACCTTATTTTCCATACAGAGATGAGATTTTTGTCTGACAAAGGTATCATCATGAAAGGTCCAACAGTAATTGTTCAAAAGTCCTTGCAACAAGAGTACATTACTATCTTGCATCATAGTCACCCAGGAACTGACTATACCAAAAGAAGGGTGAGAGGACTATTATTTTGGCCTTCTATGTCACAAGACATTGAGTGAGTATTTTTATCTTGTTCCATGTGTAATAGTACTAAGCCACATCAACAGAAAGAACCACTTCATCTAAACCTGATTCCTGAACTAGCTTGGTTGACAGTATCTACTGACATTTTCGACTGGAATGGTCAACATTGTTTGGTGCTAGTAGACTCTTAGTCCAGTTGGTTCAAGATTGACCTACTTCCTAACCTAGCATCCAGTACTGTCATTACCAAGATGAAGCATCATTTTGCAGTGAATGGTAGTCCATACAAAGTTATTTCTCACAATGGCACGCAGTTTACAAGCCAACAGTTCAAAAGATTTGCCAAAGAATGAGGCTTACTCATGTCACGAGTAGCCCAAAGTATCTGCAGTCAAATGGTTTGGTAGAGCATGCAGTTCAAAGTGCAAAACAGTTATTAGAGAAATAAAAACAAGACAATAGTGGTGTTTTTCCTGATTCTCTTGAATCTCAGAAATGTTCCTCGTGATAAATATATTGGTTCTCCTGACCAGAGACTTCTGTCGAGACAAACCAGAACCACATTACCAATCAGTAGTCAATTGCTGGTTCCATTTGTCAAGAACAACAGGTCAGTAAAAAACAATCTGTTGAAGAATTGATTAAACAAGAAGTTCTACTACAATAAGACCAACAAACCACTCAATCCATTACGAGGAGGAGAAGTGGTAAGGATGCAAATATCCAAAGGATATGATTGGAATGGGGTTGTGAAGAATATTTGCCCAGAGCTGAGATCATACATTGTGGAATCACAATAAGCAGAGTTTAAGCAGAATCAGAAACATTTGATGCCAGTATTTGAGCTTATACCACAGCACATAGCCTGTGAGAAAGACTTTCTCTCTCAAAGTGAGTTGCCCTTGTTCCAGTTTCAAAGGAAGTTTCAGAGAATATTCCAGTTCCTTTCCCAAATCCAGAAGTTCCTGGAAGAGGTGTTCACTGAATACGGTCCCTGTTGCTAAATTCAGTTCAGATTGTTATGTTATGAGATCTGGTCGTATCTCCAGACCATGTAACAGATGCATGGCATCTTGGACATGAACATTGTGTATGTTTCTAATGTCTGTAATAATGCATGTCTAACTCAAATGTTATTTTTACTAAGGGCAATCTTTTTAAGAGGTAGCAAGTAGATCAGTTTGTGTGTATGTACCTTTAAGAAGCTATCCAAGGGTTTGCACAACTGTATAAATACTGAGCATGTGTGAGCCTGACTGCCATTTTGTAGTAAGCTGTTGAGATGTAAGCATGTATGTAAGGTCTGTTAATCCGTTCATTTATATTTTATGATGCTGCTATCCATCCTAATGTGTTTCTATGTATTAAAGCATCTAAACAAAATACCCTGCCTGCTTGTCATCTATGTTAGACAGGGATAAGCGACACCTGTCATTTTACATTTTATGTTAATATTGTAAAAGCAGCCATTCTGATGAAATGCTTTTACTCCCATATATTATACAACACAGTCCTTTCAAATATTGTAGCTTACATCAACACCCACTAATGAGCAGCAGGTTAATCTAGTATGCAGTTGCATCTTCTCATCTCAGTTTGAACCCATGTTACATTTTCCCAGACTTTTTCTTCATTAAAATTACTCACAGAACAAAAAAATCCCATTTTAACACTCGGCAAAGAGGCAAAACTCCAAATAGCAGCCATTGCCCCAAAGTGATGGATCTATCCATAGGTATTACCTGTAATAAAGTCAAGCCTAATATACTTATGTTCATATTAGAGCCTGTGTTTCTACTTACACAAGTATCTTAACTTATCTGCAGTCCCCTCCTAGATGTCAAAAACAACTTGAATACTTTCAGTAAGTATTATTTTTAGCCTCAAGAGACAAATACCATTTGCTATGTTTTGTATCATTTCTTCTTAACCATACTAAACCAGAGGCATCTCAGCATGAAAAAACAACCAAAACAAAACTAAAAAAATTACTTAACACAATAGACCTATTGTAAATAAATAATGAACCAATGTAGTAGGACAATTTTATAAAAAAAAAACAGAAGATGTACATGTGCATGTACATATATGTAAATCTTCCTGCCAAAAATGCATTGGAATAAAATGTTTTGTGTTACATATATAAAAATATTTAGCATTACATGTATAAAAATGTTGTTACAATAGTTAGTCATATAAAGTGCATGTCTAATACAATACAGTGCATATATTAAAACAATAAAAACATGGCATGAATGTACAAAATAATAGAGAATTAAAAAAAGGGTAGTGCTGTTAAAAAATGCCAATATTTTACTCATAGCCCATGGGATATCATAGTAAATAGTGTTTTACTATAGTGGTTCATTATTAAGAAGATGGATTGATATATAACAACAGAGGCACAGCAAAATAATGGGTATAGTTCCCCATACTAAAGGGGTGGCGTAAGCCACAAAACTATGGGCTAGGCTTGTAAATGCCCTCGGGCAGATAGCCTAGTATGAACCTATGAACCTAAGTATGAACCTATAACAGTAGGTAAACACTTGTCTGTCTGGTTCTGTTTAAAATACTTAGTTTGATCATCCACGGATGTATTCAGTTCACTTTCACATGATGCACTTTAGATATAATGACAACAGCATTTATATGTTAATGTGTTTGCTTTGTTTCATGAATGCTTTTCAGTTTCAGGAGTATGTATTTTTAAAAAGTGGTTTAGGTTAATTAAAGGATATGATGTCATTAATTATGTTATTATAAAAAGACAGCAGGAAATTGGACAGGTATCTGACGAAGTCCTAATGATAAGACGAAAACTCTGTTGTGCTTAGCATTTATGAAGTGTTTTTTCTTGACAATAAAGGATTTTGGTTTTATCTACAATCCCTTGAGTGGTTTTACTGTTAACTCACAGAGCAATATTTTCTGAGTATCATTTTCTCTTAAACTAATTATATTAATCTAGGCATCCACCTCTAAAATACTGGGGCAATTATCTTATCATGCTATGCATAATATGATCAATATATATTTATACCCACCAGCAACCAAAGATTACAACATTGTATTAACTTTAACATATTTCTTTCCAAAGGTTCTTATTTTGTTATAGTGTAAAGCATAGGTGCATTATAAAAGAAAACTTGCTTTCTTTCTCTAATTAAACTGATATATACAGAACTGGGGTTCTCAGTAGAACCTTACAGACTTTCTTTCACAATCTGGCAGTTGGCACAGACGGTTAAGGCTGTAAGCTGTAGTTCCTTTGGTAAATGGTTTGATTCCCCTCAGACCTCATTTGCTAATGTGTGAACTTGACAAATCAGTTAATCAGACATTGCTACCAGGTTGCCCCTGAAAAGGGCGCATTTGTCCAGTGGGCCTACCTGGTTAAAAATTGTTATTATTATGAACTAGGCAATAAAATTACCTTAATACCTCTAACTGCATACTATACAGAACTACTTTACAAAGTGACATGTAATTCACACCATAATAAAACTTTTATGCAAATATTAATAAAAAGTCAACTCCTCGTTGGTCTGATCCGACCATAAGCTAATCACCCTTGATATCCACATCCCGCCCCTACCCCCATTAAGGAAACCATGGTAAAAAAATTCTCCAAAGTCAACTTCATGCTTCTTAAGACAGAAGTGGTGAACTTCATGACACCCATGCAGATGGACAATACAGTTACAACTGCTGAATCCTACACAAATGTATTCTATAAGCATTTACACGAGTGCATGGATCATGCTATCCCAACCAGAACCAAGACTCTATCCTCCAAAAAAGGAAGACAATCTGGTGGTCCCCTGCCATAATCAAACTGTACAACAAACAGAAGGAAGAAACTGTTGCAAAAGAGAGTAAAATCCCATGAGTGGAGGAGCTCCCTGGTCAGCCTCAGTAAGAAGCTGAGATCCCTTATAAGATCCTCCAAAGCTAGCTATGAAAACAAAATTGCCACTAATTCTAAGGACAACCACAAATCATTCTATTGCTATGTCAAGAATCTCAATGGCAACACCCAGATCTGCTGAGTTATAGCACAAAGGCACTAAAATTACAGAACCAACTGATATTGCCAACATCCTGGCAGATAGGTTTAGTGCTAACTTTACCCCCACCCCCACCCCCTAAACGGCCCATATCTATAAAGGAAGAATGCAGATTCCCTGTAATCACAACTATGCAGGTAAAAGCTGCAATCTCTAAAGCCAAAAACACAGCATCCATGGGACCGGACAACATCCCAGGCTGCGTTTTACATGAACTTCAGAACGAACTGGCTCCCCACTTAAGCACCATGTTCAATAATAGCCTCATATCAGGCTTTGTGCTCACTGAATGGTGCACAGCAACAGTTATCCCACTCCACAAAGGGGGAGCCACCACTGATCTCGGGAACTATCGACCTATTAGCCTGATGAGCCTGATCTGCAAGGCCATGGAACATATCATCATGGAACACATAAACAAAGACATTGATAACCTCCAAACTCTGGATCCCACCCAGTTCGGGTATGTAAAAGGCAGATCATGCCTTCTGAACCTGATCAACTTTTTTGAGGCAGTCAACAAAGCCGTAGATGAGGGTAAGGTGGTTCACACAGCCTATCTTGACTTCGCCAAGGCTTTCAACACCATCCCCCAATCTGGAATTATAGCTAAACTCACTAAACTAGGCATAAATCCCTACGTCACAAGATGGGTTGCCAACTAGCTCACTGACAGAACCCACACTGTAAAAGTTGCAGACTCCAAATCTGACCTCAAAGCAGTGACAAGTGGAGTACCACAGGGTTCCATCCTGGGACCTCTCCTGTGTGGTATCTACTTCTCTGAAGTACAGGCTAACAGAGAAGGCCTCTGGCTACCGAAGTTCACAGATGACTGCAAACTAGGAGCCATAGTCAAGTCCCTAAATGATGTGGACATCCTACAGAAGGGCCTTGCTGAGACAGATGCCTGGTGTCAGAGCCATGGCCTCCAGCTCAATGCCAAAAAGTGCAGTGTCATCCCCTTTGGTAAAAACTCTGTACCCATGAACTACCACATAGGCAGCAATCTACTTAACACCGAATGTGTGATAAGAGACCTTGGAACCCAGGTGGACAGTAGTCTCTCCTTTGATAGTCACATCGCCACAGTAGTCAGGAAGTCCTTCTACGTGGCACACCTCATCATAAAAGGGTTCTCATCCAGGAAAAAAGAGGTCATTATTCCCCTCTACTCGGCACTCATTAGACCCATTATAGAGTACAATGCCCCTTTTGGAATGTACCTCACAAGACATCTGCAACAGCTGGAAAGGCCACAGAAGTGCCTCACAAAGAGGATTACTGGCCTCAAACAAATGCCCTACACTGACCGCCTCAAAAAACTCCAGCTTTACTCCATAGCATATCACCTACTCTGAGGTGATCTCTGCTTAACATATAAAGCTATGTCAAACCCAGAGCTGTTGGACATGCTACACCTAAAGAAATCCCAATCCCTCCGAGCTACACGCTCTAGGGACCTAAACCTTGTCACCACAATAAACAGGACATGCTGGAGGGTTAGATTCCTGCCCCAGAGACTTCCCATACTCTGGAACAGGCTACCCATCTATGTCAAGCAAAGTTCTTCAATATAACTCTTCAAGAAAAATCTTGATGAGTGGGTGGGAAATAGGAAATACACCCCGAGGATCATTTCTGTGTCTCTGCTCGACAGTGGCACAGGAAAATAACTTTCTTGAATGGCGTAAGCCAGGGAACCTTGTTGGCTAGGCTTACGTAGGCCCTTGGGCCAATAGCCTAGTACCTACCTATGAACCTATGAACCTATAAGAACAAAATATGTTTTATTTAGGTCACTTCTCCAGTCTGTTCACTGTCTTTCTAAATATTAATGACATGAAGTAACAAAGTCAACAGGCTTCCAGTCTTTTTCATCCACTTCTTGCAGAACCAGAGTTCACATCTAAAGTACATCTAGTTGGAGTGATACTGTACAGTTCATTCATTTATTCAGTAATTTTGCTTGCTTGCTTTATTTATTTATTTATGATTGTTTACTGGGGTAGAGCACCAATCAATATAGTGGCTATATTCAGCCTAAGCCTCAGTTGTATAAAACAAGTTAGCATGAGATAGCACAGAAAGAGGAATACATGTGCATAAGTAAAATGAGAAAAAAATAAATTATAACAGTTTAATATATGTGCCACAAGACTGCTTGAAGTAAGGCTATATACATATTTACAGGTCCTCTAAAGCTGATATTAGAAGTCAACAGATGTTGCAGTAAGTTAAGAACTACAGAGGACTGAGTAAGTTGTTTTTAGTGAGGATGGCATAAACAGAACATGTTGTAGAGACAGATATGTGCCTTAGAGACTGTCCCTCCTATGAAACCGGCTTCCCATCCATGTGAAGCTGAGGTCACCTCTTACCCAGTTTAAGCACAACTTAGACAAGTGGATAGGGAATAGGAAATTTACACTGGGCCTGGCAACCATGCCCCTTATGGACAGAGGCAGCTTATAAATGCCTGGCCCTCAATATGCTATTTGGATACAGGACATTATTTTACTTTCAGGAAAACTTGGCTAGGCTTAGACAGGCCCCTGGGTTGTTAGCCTAGTAACAGTCTATGAATCTATAAATCTATGAATCTATAGTGATGTAATTGTGTGTAAAGACTGGGGCAGGTGTGGGGTATAATATTCATGTGCTATGGTTGGTCTTGTTACAGTTGCATTTGCTTTGCCTGTATAGGAAGTCTTTGAATAGGAGTGTAAGTTTGTTGTATTCTAGAAAGTCAGTAAATTCTGAAGACAATGTTTATCACAGCTTGGGGGCATATACAGAGAAGCTGTTGTCTGTGTAGTGAAGTTTGGTTTTGGGGATTTGAAGGGAAGGCTCTTCACTGGATTAGCTATGAAGGTTATATCAGGTATTTTTAGCAAGTAGTCTCATAAATGGTGAGGAGGGAGTGCCTGGATGGAGAAGTTTAAAAATTATTTACCTCAAGAGAAGGTTGGATCTTTGTTTTGCTGGAAGCCATTTGGCTTTCTCGGGAAGTGGCATTTGGGATGTGGGGAGTCGACAACAGATCTACAAATGGTGCTATATATAGTTTGTGGAGTTGCTCTGAGTTTTGATAAGACATTGGCAAATAGAGGGAGACCATATTCTAGTTGGCAAATAGTATACTCTTGCCAATTGTTGAAATGGCTGGCCTAGAAAAAAAGGAAGACAGATTCTGTACTGAAAAAAGTAGGGAATTTATTTTTGAGTGGATTTTGCCAGTGTGGGTTTGGAAGATTAGATTTTGATCCTAGCAATATTCCAAGTTAGTGGAAATTGCTGATAGTTTCTATGGTGCTGTTGCATTGGTATTTGTTCATAAGCTGTTTAGGGCATGTAGGGATTTTTTGTGTGTACCAAATATTGTTGTTTGGGTTTTGCTTGGTCTTAGAAGAAGTGTTTTGGTGGATAGCCACACATTAAGAGTTAGTAGGTCTTGTTGGAGCTGCTCATGTATGAATTGGAGGTTAGAGATGAATCTGTATTGTACCCTATCATCAAAATGGAGTAAGCGTTGTAGTTGTGGTAGGTCAGCTTAGAGTTTATTGATGAAAATGGAAAACAGTATGGGGTAAGAATCCTTGTGGGACACCAGTGGGTGATGATGCACTGGGGGAGATTGAGAAGCCAATTTTAACTTCGAATGATCTATTCATGGGATGGTCTTTAAACCAGTCTGAGAACTGAGTGTTAATTCCTATAACAGTAGGTAAGAAAGGAGGATGGACTGATCAAACAATCATATCAAAGTTTTGTGCAAGATCAAGGAAGAAAGCAACCACTTTGTTACTGGTCTTTTTCCAGATCATCTCAGTCTCCCAACAGCAGTCTCTGATTCCTCTAGTTAGCTTCTGGGCTTTTTGGTTCTTAGAGTATTTTTCTTTAAAATAATGGGTAACGTTTCACTGGCAAAATCTCTCTATGAGATTTTCTGTTGTCAGAAGACTAAGAAGCAGAGTCTCCTTCAGCATAATGGCACATCTGTTTTATTTTTCCATAGCTTGTTCTACATAAAAAAAAAAAAAATTGATTCTCCAAGAAAAATATTCTGAAGTCAGCTGGACATAGCTAGTTGAGTTTCACACCTACCCTTGTATTTGGGATATACTTGCTTTTCTTTTTTTAATGTATAGTTCTTAACTGGATAACTAGGTAATTCCACTGGAGAAAACTGTCTCCTTTCAGGGCAGACCCATGGACCTTATCTGGTCAAGTGGCATGCTCAGAGTCACAAAGTACATAAGCAGGAGTGGAATGAATCAAACATTGTGCCCTCTGCTACAGGAAGCAGCTTAACAGTTCACAGGCTTAATCCTTTGTGCAAACTGTTTGGAATACAGTAAATAATCATTTTCCACAAACACTCAGGTGTCTACAATGTTAATACTTCTCCCTTCTGCCACAGTTGTGTCAGGAGCAGCTTGATATGATTGCATCTTTCCTGATATAGGTCTTGTCTACATTCTGATGATCAGTGTTGGAGCATGCACATGTTGTGACCTCTCAATGAACAAATTGCTCTCTGTAACATAACACAAGTCCATTTCCTTTTTCTGCATGCCTAATCCGGACTAAGAACTCAAAACCTTCTCAACAGAGTACTTTAAACAGCCATTAGATTTAACTGATTTGTCCACACTTGCCATTATCCCACCCCTTGATAAGGGAGTGTATTTTTTAAATCTTATCCTAGTCAGCATCATCAGTACTGTAACATCGTTGAGTGCTATCATGGCAAAGTCCAAAACAGTAGCCTGACAATACAGTAAAATCCACAAAGTAATATGTAATAGCAGCATCTAATAGAAAACTTAACAGACCACAGAAGTCCATTCTTCCTGCAAAAGTTAGAGGTTCACCAGAAAAACAACGTAAGCAAATAATCCTCACATCCAGACAAAAAGTACAGTTTTGTACCTACCATAAATGTAGATGTTCGAGGATCCACATTGCTGCAGTCCTAACACTTGGGTAGTCCTCTGTCCCAGTCGGCCCGAATACCAAAGTATAAGGCTGACGTCGGTCAAGGCGCATTTGTCTGACATCAGGACGTCAGAGTACAAATGCGCATGACCGACGTCATATCCTCAGTCTTTTCTTGCCCCTGATGTCAGAAGACCCTAAAAAGATAAGGCCAAAACCAAAAAACACCAAACACTCCTGTACCTAATATATGTACAATATATACAAATTTACAAAAAATAGAACCTCACCCCCACAACCACCCCTAAACACAGAGGGGAAGGAGGGAGGGTAAATTGGACTGCAGCAATGTGGATCTTCGAACATCTACATTTATGGTAGGTACAAAACTGTACTATGTTCTTCATCTCACATTGCTGCAGTCCTAACACTTGGGTAGAATCCCAAAGCAGAGGTAAGGGAGGATGGCTAAACTATAATGAAGCAGGAGCTGCCAAAATGCCCTGCAACACAGCAGTGGCAAAACCAGCCCTGGATTTAGAATAGAGAGGAAGGTGGTAATGCTTGGAGAAAGTATGCACTGAACTCCAAGTAGCTGCCTCCAAAATATCCTTAGTTGCCACCCCCCTTAGAAATGCTGTTGAAGTGGCAGTAGCCCTAGTGGAATGAGGCCTAATCCCAGCTGGAATCTCCTTGCCATGATGGGAGTAACAGAATGCAATGCAAAACCCAATCCACTTAGATATAGTTTGTTTTGACACAGGCTTGCCCTGAGAACTCAAAGCAAAAGAAACAAGCAACTGCTGAAACTGCCTAAAATCCCTAGTCCTGCTTAAATAAGAACGCAACTGCCTGTGTACATCTAAAGTGTGCAAAATCTTTTCCCCCCTATTTTGGGGATCTGCATAAAAAGTAGGCAAATGAATAGTTTGGTTTAAAGCCACACTAGAAACCACCTTAGGCATAAATGAAGGATTAGTACGTAATGATACCCTATCCTTATGAAAAATCAAAAAAGGCTCAACCGCCATAAGGGCCTGCAATTCAGAAACCCTTCTTGCAGAAGTAATGGCCAACAAAAAAGCAGTCTTCCATAACAAGTATTTCAATTCAGCAGTAGCCGCAGGCTCAAAAGGTTGTAGAGTAAGTTTCTCCAACACAAAATTGAGGTCCCAAGCAGGAGTAGGAGCTCTACGTGGGGGTCTTATATTCTTTGCCCCTCTAAGAAATTGCTTGAACAAAGGATGAGAAAACAATGGTGGGTCACAATCATAGTGAGCTGAAATTGCTGCAGCATGAATCTTAATGGAAGAGAAAGACAAACCTTTGTCCAATAACTCAGTAAGATATTGAAGAGCCACACTCAAATTAGGCTCAGAAACATCCAAATCCTTTGCTGCACTCCAAAATAAAAATCTCTTCCATTTTTCTGTATACACTTTATGTGTACTAGGTCTTCTGGCTTCCATAATCACATTCAAAACTTGTTGAGGAAGTTGAGACCTGCTGTGGTTCAAAACAGAATATGCCAGGCTGTTAGATGAAGAGAGTGAAGCTTGACATTGAGTAGATGACCGTCCCTCTGAGACAAAAGGTGTGGAATTAAAGGTAAAGGCCATGAAGGCTTCCTTACCAGATTCCTCAGTAATGGGTACCAGTGTTGCCGAGGCCAATCTGGAGCTATCAAAATCATCCTTGGCTTGTCTTGTCTGACCTTTAGGAGTACCTTTGGGAGGAGAGGCAGAGGTGGAAAGGCATACACATGAAGATTTTTCCAACTGAACGAAAGAGCATCCACTTTCCAAGCTGTGTGATGAAACCTTTTCGTGCAAAACTTTGGCAGCTGGTGGTTTAGTGGAGAAGCGAACAGATCTATGTCTGGAGTTCCCCATGACACTGTCAATTTTCAAATACATGAAGATCCAGTTTCCACTCGTGGGGATCCATGATTTGCCTGCTTAACACATCTGCTAAGGAGTTCTGTGCTCCTGGCAGAAACCTTGCCTGAAGATTTAGCTGCAAGCTGAGCGCAGTCTCCCACAAAATCATTGCTTGCCTGCATAGAGGATAAGAATGTGTTCCCCCTTGCTTGTTGATGTACCACATGACAGTTGTGTTGTCTGTTAGAATCAACACCTGCCCTGGAAGAAGTAACTCCTTGAAAGCCATTAATGCAAACTGGACTGCTAACATCTCCTTCATGTTGATATGTAGATGCTGTAGTCTGGCAGGCCACTTGTCTTGTATCCACTTTCCATTCAGATGAGCTCCCCAAGCTATGTCTGAGGCATCTGTCGTTAGAATCTGACTCGCCTCTGGCCGGGTCACAGAGAGTCCCTTGTTTAGGTGACATTCCTGAGCCCACCACAAAATTCCTTTTGAATGCAAGGTATTATTGGAATGACAGTGTCCAAATCCTGGCAGTGCTGTGTCCATACATTTTTAGATACCATTGCAGCTTCCTCATATGCAGTTTGGCATTGGGAAGCACCAGAATACAAGATGCCATGAACCCTAAGGCTTGAAGGACTGTCCTTGCAGTCAGCCCGGACTGAAGAGATAGTTGATGGAAGTAAAGGGAAAGATTCTTTTGTTTGTTCGGGGTTAAAAAGGCCATCTGGGCTGCTGTATTCAGTCTCACACCCAGAAAGCACATGTCTTGAGAGGGTACTAGACTGGACTTTATTTCGTTCACAGAATACCCCAGGCATCTTAGCACTGCTATCACATATTCCAGATGCTGAAGAAGCTCGTCCTTTTCTTGAGCCAGAATCAGACAGTTGTCCAAGTAAGGATAGATTTGTATTCCTTTTAGCCTGAAGAAAGCTACAACTGGAGCCAGAACTTTTGTGAATACTCTGGGCGCAGTAGATAAGCCAAAGGGCAATGCAGAGAACTGATAATGGGAATTTCCAGCTCGGAAATGCAGATACTTCCTGCAACTGAGTCTGATAGGCACATGAAGGTAAGCCTCCTTGAGATCTAAAGTTACCATCCAGTGATCTTTGCCCAGCAGAGGTAAAAGCTGTTGTAACGTCAACATTTTGAACTTGGGAATGTCCAGATAAGTGTTGAGGATAGACAAATCCAAAATTGGTCTCCACGTGTTCCCCTTTTTTGGTACTAGGAACAGGCGAGAATAAAATCCTAGGCCCCTTTCTGGCACAGGAACTGGCTGAATGGCCCCTATCTGGAGTAACAGAGAAATTTGCTTGTGAGCCTCTTTTCTTTGTATAGGAGGAATGTCTGGCATGCCTTTGAAAGGAGGCAAGGTATGGAAATAAAACCTGTAACCGTGGTGAACGATATCCAATACCCATCTGTCTTGGGTAATAACACTCCAATTTTCTTTGAAAAGTGCCAGCCTTCCTCCCAAAGGTGCTGCCAGACGAGAGGGCTCTGGCAGCTGAAAAGGCAAGTCATTGGGTCTGCTTACGAAAGGACTGACCCCTGCCCTCACCAGAAGACTGGGCAGGCGAACTGCCTGTTCTAGGCCTAAAAGAACCTTGAGCTCTGCCCCTACCACGTCTAGATCTACCCCTAGACTGAGAATCATAAGAAGGATAAGTCCACCCCTTAGTAGGCCAATTTCTACTAAACTTTGGAGGCTGAACCTGCAAAAAATCTTTAACAGTCTGCATAGACTTAGCCTTGTCCTCCATTTTCTTTAAAACTGCTTCCACAGGCGCACCAAATAACACATCAGATTGTAAAGGAGCATCTAAAATCCTTGTCTTTACATGTTCAGCTAAATTCTGATCCCTCAGCCAGGCGTGCCTGCGAAGAACAGAACCAGTGGCTGCCACCCTCGAAGAGGCCTGTACAGCATCAAAACCACATTGCAAGGAATGCTTACCCACCTGTTCAGAAACATGAACTAAATCCTGCAACTCTTTACACTCAATACCTTCCGCCAGAGCATCTACCTTAGACTTCAATTGTGAAAGGAGATAATTTTGGTATTTCAACATGTGAAACTGGCAATTCAAAGCCCTCATGGCTAAAGTGGATGAAGTATACACCTTCTTTCCCCATCTATCCAAAGCCCTTGCCTCTTTATCAGAAGGAACAGGATTTTTAACAACAGAAGCCTTAACACCTTTAGAGCCCTGAGAAACAGTTTCTGGGTCTGCCCTAGGACTCTTAAAAAGATACTTATGAGCTTCAGGCACCCTATAATACCTATCCGGTTTAACTGGGGCAGGAGGCAAAGAATCAGGGTTCAGGGAAGCCTCTGCAAAAACATCCTCTACCACATCCAGAACAGGAGGTATAGCTAAAGGCCTATGCTGGGGTAGAAACAAAAATTCCCTAAGCCTTTTCCTGGAATCAGAGAAATCTTGACCTTCCCATTTAAAATGCTCCCTCATGGAATGAAGAGTCTCTGAGAAAGAAAAATCCTCAGGAGGAGAAGCCTAAGGTGTAGAGTCATCTACATCAGAATCAGAATAAGGAGGATACTCCTGCAAGTCTTCAGCCGAAGACTCAGAAGCTTCCGAACACTGCTCAAAACTCTCAAGCTCAGGTTCCACCCTAGGCCTCTTATCAGGGGGGGGGGCATAGAACCTCTAATCATAGTAATCAAATCTTCTGCCATTTTAAGCATATGTTTCTTAGGCAGAGACCCTGAAGAACTAGGGGAGACCCCACTGAAGTTAACCCTGGCCTGCCTCTAGAAGAAGCCTTGGAAACAGAAGGGGAGGGCCTAACCACCTTAGGAAGGGAGGGGAGAACAGCTCCCTGAGAAGCCCCTTCAGCCTGGCCTACCTCCTGAGAGGACACATCTTGTAACAGTAAAGTCTCTCCCTGAGAATCCAAAGGAACTTCTGGTAGAACCACGGGCTCCACCGGGCCTTCTAAGGACCCGACGTCCGGGCCAGACGGTTCTTCCACCCTAGGCTTCGCTGCTTTGTCCTTGCGCTTTTAGGCGAAGCGGGCCGGAGCATCCGACGGCATGTTGTAATTACAACGCTTCCCAAAACTAACCTGGCACAATCTAATCTTCTCTTAATAGTGCGTTTGTTAAATCTAGCACAAGAGCGACAGCCAACAACGTCGTGCTCAGGCCCTAAGCAAGGTATACACAAGGTATGGTAATCTCTATGAGGTATCTGTTTCCCACAAGAAATACAGTTATTCACTTTTTCTGACATCCGGTTAAATACTGAGGCAAGAAAAACAAAATATTCCCCAACGGGGTACTTAGCCAACTTTGATTCGGTCTGAAACTCCGACTTCAGAAAATTTCAGAACGCCAACCTGCACTCGCAATACTGCTTCTGCATCGGACCATGCGGCAAAAAAGACTGAGGATATGACGTCGGTCATGCGCATTTGTACTCTGACGTCCTGATGTCAGACAAATGCGCCTTGACCGACGTCAGCCTTATACTTTGGTATTCGGGCCGACTGGGACAGCGGACTACCCAAGTGTTAGGACTGCAGCAATGTGAGATGAAGAACATCTACTTCAAGCAGCCCTTGCCCAACCAAAAAAAAAATTCATGCAGAAAAACGTAAAACATTTTGTAACAACATACATCTCCTACTAAATCCAAGAGCAAAGTTTCAGGCAACTCCTGTAGCCCAAACCCTTTCATTAGTATTACAGAATTTCTCTCGAACATTTTTCAGTAGCAGTATCTAACCCTCCTAATAACCTACCCCATCAATGCAGTACCTACGCAGCACTACTAACCAACAAAGGCTTTAAGCATGAAAAGCAAAGCTACATTAGTAAAGAAAATGAACCCCCAAGGCTGTCCAAGAGCTGACCTGTGCTTCTAAATTTATTCAGAAAGCCCGTTATTACCTGCACCCACATGGCTCTTTATTATTTGACCATAAAATAACTGAAGCATACATGTCATTAATCTGAAAAACAAACACTTTAATACATTTTCTTAAAAGCAGAAGCAGTAACAGCTTTAAAAAAATTGGAAACATAGCACTTTTACCACCCTTATCCATACTGTTGGAAAAAGAATTACGTAGCTTCTAAACCACATTCAAGCCCATAACCATAACCTGCTTGCCCTCTCAGAGCAGGGACTGAGATATCAGCACAGGAATAATATGTACTTTCAACAAGAAAACTAAATAAGGTTTGTTCTGTTGTTACATCTTTAAGTAATTCTTTCAAAAACTTTTGAAACTGTAAGCCACAGTTTACATATCCAAAGGCTTTTCAATATGGATAATGTCAACCAAGTACTGACTAGTTCACAAGTCATGTTTATAGTCCTTTATTAACAAGATAATGGCTCTCAGATATCTTCAGTCCTAAACCTGTCCCATAGGAATTCTGACAGGGATTTTTGATCAGATCATTCTTGTTCTGTATACTTGTTAGAAACACAGACAATGAATGACCATACTCAGTACCTATTCAACAAACAAAAGATTCCACCTTAAATCTGTTTGCAAAAAACAGCAAGTTATGCTGGTTTGCTTAAATAGATAAAGCCCTGATTACAATCCTGAAGATGCATGTTCAAATAAAGTTCAGATAACACCCACTGTGCTGAAGGAAACTGGGGCTGGCTGTGGCAAAATTTAGGGTCATAACATGCACTCAAAATGCACAACAAATGTTGATTCCTGCAACCAGAAGCTGATACAAATGCAGAAGCAGAAACACGTCACAGGGCTGGTACTCTGGGTCCCACTTTGGTGGCACACTTGCCAGATATATGAGGTGTGAGTTAGGCTAATTACTTTCTTTGAGTTACTTTTGGTTTCTGAAAGCTGACCATCAGCTGCTACTAGTAGCTTTCCTCAATTACCAGGTTTGCTAATCACTTCTACCACCCGCTGAATTTGCTTGGACCCCAGAGTGTGTCCATCAAGGACATCAAGACATCCCAGGGCAGCATCATACTGTTGCCAAGGTAATGTTTTTACCCATTTTCCTCCATCTCCTCCTCACACACACACACACACACACACACACGCACACACGCACGCACGCACACACACACACACACACACACACACACACACAGACACACACACACACACACACAGACACACTGAGTGTGGGTTGTACAATGGGCATAATACTGAACTGTTCCTCACTTCCTTAAGGTGTTGATACCAGTAGGATGCCCCACACACCGTCAACCAGCAACATGTGGTTGTTTCTCCAGTCTCCACTAGTTAAATGAAGTCAGGAGAACATACCCTAAGCATAGACATCTCCCTCCCACCTCCAGGATAGGCACAACCATCCTTCCTGCTTGTGCTGTCAAGCTCTCAATCAACTAGTCAAACTCAGATTGCCTGGGTCAAAGCAAGGACTTTATCATTGTATGCCAATAATGCACGCTTCGGTTAGCCTAATATATGTAAAACTACATTTCAACACAAGGCAGCATGTACTGGTTATTTGATAATTCCCCACCCTGTAAATAATTAGATTCTACTCTTCACTGCAGGCACTCCTGGCTTGGGATAAGGTGAAACAAAACCCCTGAGTTTTTGTAAAGTAAAAACTATATTCCCTTAATAGCAACCTGAAAGACATACACTTTGAGCAGGTCTGCTATGATATCAAGTCTTATAGGAGGGGACTGATGGTTGTCAGGCATTCGAGGGGGGGGGCAAAAAAGGTTTTACTAGATCAAGGACTATGTGATAGTTGTCATACCCATTACAAAGTAGCCAGAACAACTAAAATATTTAGATAAATCTACTGTACTAAACTATTCAAATTGTCAGAATTAAGAGCAACCAAAGTTATATACAAATTATTCCCATATTCCTTTCTGGCAACATACTTGCCATCAGCCCTTACCTGAGTAAATGTGAGGTGACTTAGCATAAGCTAGCCAAATTTGCAGCTAATAGTAATGAACCAAGACAAAACCAGAGCACTGTCATCTTAAAATTGTTAAACTGACCCAGATTCCAGAGTCAGATCCAACTGGACAAGCTTTCAAAAGTACACACAATTTTATATAAAAATGCATTCTTTGTGTTATAATACCCAATCAAAAGAGATCTCAGACAAGAAGCCTAATGACTACATCCCTAGAGATGAGTAAATTGGTTAAAAAATTTGAGTACACAAGTTTCTCTTTCTGCATATCTATAGTCTGGAATGCACTTGACGTAGATCTTAGAAACTGTACCCATTTCTCAGTTTTATGGTAATAAATAGCACCTATCCACCATAGGCAACTGTGCATGTTGGATAACATACAATCTTTCTAAGCCACAAGCCCTTCCAACACCCATACTGTGCTACCATTTTACTCTATGCACAATTGTGATCCAGTTCTTGGAAATCATTCACAGCTGCATATTAATTTTCCATCTCCTTTTTCTCTCTTCTGTGATTGTATCAAACTATAGCTCATCATCTTTAACATAAGAAATGGATAATCTGCTGGAGTGTAATATCTTGGATTAAAGTATCTGCAGGAGCTTAGGACACGATCTCCCTAAAGTGAGATAAGATGAGGTTGGAATTTTTAGCTACTGTGTGTCTGAAAACACAACCCCTAGATGTGGGTGCAATTCAAGGGAAAACGAAGATAAAGAAAGATACCTATCCACAGCCAGCCCTTTCCAGGCAATCCAGAGCTGCAGAGATCATTGATGTCATAGACTGGCAGGTTAGCAAAACTATACATTGTCCTTTGCTTGCAAGGCTGAGTCCTTTTTGATTATTTTAACCAATACAGTGTGATTCCATGCATTTGTAAATGCTTTGAGGTGACAGCACACAGGCAAGCTGTGTAAACCTGAGCGTATCAACTACGTGAAACTGAGGAAAGTGAGGAAGGCAAAACTAAGCAAATAAAATTCCATAAAGAGGCACAGATATATCATGTTCCAGCTGGTAAGACTCCTTTTGATGCCATTGCTCAGCACAGTCATATAAAACAACTAGAAATAAAGAAACAGGCTTATTAGTACAAATCAGGTAAGCAGATTCAGTTACAAGTAATAGACAGCTTTGATCTAATTGAAAGGGCCAGTATCTTAAAAAAAGAATTTTGAGAAGAGGTTAAAAAATTTAGCTCTACTTGTCTAATTAACCATAGCCAGAGAATAAGTAAGTAGTAAGCTAAATGAAACATTCCTTGAGTCCTTCCAGTTCTGCTTTATGTTAACTGTTGTCAGTGCTTGTGAGGCAGATTATTTAAAAAGGATATGGTTAGCAATGGTAGCCAAATAGGGGAGAGGAACGGATGGATTAGGTGCTCTTGGTATAGACTGACAGTGTCACTCAGGGATGTCAAAGGGTGGGAGAGAGGCAGACTGTGTGACAAAAATGAGGATAAGAAAGTTGGAATGTAAAAATGAATGCAATCAAAAGTTTGGTTCTTCTGTGGGAAATGGAAAAGGAGGGGGGTCATTAGATGTCCATAAAGAGACGTAAAAAATTCTATGAGGATAAAAAAAGCAGCACTGAAGGACAGGGGGGTTAAGCAGAACCACAGAGTTAGCCATAGAGATTAGACAAGGTACTAATATCCAGTGATGTTCTCTAGATCTCATCTTTGGAGGTGGGCAGTTTGGCAGGCCTGGCTACAATAAAGAAACTGTCAAGACTGACCCTGGAAAGGACATTGGAGGAGAAAGATAGAGTGGGACAGCATCCAGTGTTGCAGTCTATATAATAAGGCCAAGGACCTAGTGGCGTGGAACTGAAGGAGGAAGCCAGCAGGTGAAAAAGCTGTTAGGAGCTTACTTTCATGGTGACTTGCTCAGAGGTCCTACTGTGCCTTTAGCTAGCACACTAAAGAATCTAAGAACCAGGGATCACTATGAATTGTTACATGAGTGGGCAAAAGAGAGATGGCAAACAAGTCTTGGGGACAAAACAGTGGGACCTTGGACTAGGGAGGATCTTTATTTTTGAGGAAAGGCTGCAATTCTGTGTGGGAGGAGCAGTGCTGTTGGATGACAGAATCAACAGGCATGTGGGTACCATCATGCATTTCATCAGAGGGTGTAGCTGTAGGGAGAGACAAAAAGGAACACAGAAGTATCTGAAGCAGGACAAGCAAGAGGATAGAGCAGAATGTGTGGGAAAGAAAATGGAGAAGTGAACAGTAGCAGCTGTTCCATAAGGTAGGGAAGAGAAATGAATGAGGGAAAGGAAGAAAGAAAGGGTTGAAAGGTGAAGCCTTACAATGTCAGAAGCCAAGAAAAATATGGATGAACTGCAGGGCATCCAGGTATGTGACAGGTTGGACACTGTTGGCATCACAGTGTTTTAGACAATGCAGAAGAAGGACTAAGATGTGTTATTTTTTTCTCTGCTTTATAAGCAGGAGTGACAAATGGGAATAAATGATGGGATGGAGAGCAATTTGTGCAAGAGGTGGAACAGTCTGCAAGGTGACAAGTGAAAAAGATAAGTACACCAACAGTCACACTGAAGGAAGAGTGTGTAGAAAGCTGACTGTTGGACATCATCTACTACCCTCCAGACACATCAACAGTGCAATATAATCTGATCGTGGATATGCTAAAGAGGTTGGAGGTCAAACATGTACAGACAGTGGTGCTCATAGTATGTCAGGTGCAGATAAGTTACTTTCTACATCCAGAATAGAAAAAGGGAAATGCTTCTGAAAGAAGCTCCAAATCAGAAAGGTACCAGAAAAAATAACATTCAGTGCCTCACAAGGCATTCACAATGTGATGGTGAGATGACAGCTGGCCTGCCATGACCAGACTGCAGTATAGTTCACTTTACATAGAGTAGTGGAACTTCAGGTGAGAAAGACAGCAAAGGTTGGTCTATGAATAATGGGAGTCAAGCTGTAGAAGAAAAGTTGGAGAATGGCAAGAAGTGGTGAGGACATGAGACACTAGGGGAAAGGTTTTGAAAGCGTGAGAGATGAGATGTGGATGCACAAAATCCTTCATGGGAAAAGTGACAGGCTAGACAGGTGATGGAGGAACAGCTATCAGACACAGCTGGAAGGTCCTCATTCTAACAAGGACTTAAAGTATTAGAACAGCCTGCCTCACTGGAGTGGTGAGCTGAGAATCTACAAGAGACTTCACAAAGTAATTGGATGGCATGACAATTCTGCTCAACCTTAAGTGGCAGGAGACAGCAACTATAGCTTAGAATTATCCTAATGTGCAGACTAGATTTTCTCCTTCTGCCATCACATCATACCTCTCAACTTCTTCGTGCAAGAATTCTGGACAAAGCCAAAAATAAATCAGGGGCAATGGCTTTAAATCAGGGACAGATTTTAAATATTGCTCTTAGAAATGTAATAGAATAACAGGTGTTGCATTAACATATATTCTCTGAAGAATGTGAAGTCATATATAGTAGCTTAATGATTTACTAGTAAACCATTAATTCTTTGCGGAACACAACCAAAAATATAAAGCAAAAATCTGGACATTCTGCAAAAATCTGCACACTTGAAGTGTATGTGTCACTTTATGAAAAAAAGAGCAGCGTTGTATTAAATTACTTTAAGATGGTCTGCAAGCTTTCTAAAAGTTTACAGATGACACAAATGGTCATGCAACAGCACACTAAACCAATGCTGCAACCCATGCTTCATAGTATGGGGGGCGGGGTTTGTTCAGAGATAATCTCATGTACTATGAAGAAATAAGTCACGTTCATTTATCTGCTAGAAAAATACAAGTAACAGCACCACATGACCACTGGCTTGAGTCAACTAAATTCAGTCTCAGTGCTCCACTGCTTTCTGCCTTTCCTTCCACCCACTGTTATCTTGTGCAACAGTAGCGACAGCTTCAGTTCAACCTCTGGTGAGCCAGTGATAATAGGCTATAAAAGGGCAGTGTCACAGAAGAATGTCATGTTGTGAAAATCTCAGTAGTTGGTTTTGGTATTTGTGGCTTGGCTGACTAAATAATGAGGTATAAGCTGAGCCTTTTTGGTAAACGTAGAGTGAGTCCCGAAATGGGGAAACTGAATGGCTGAAAGGTTGGACTTAAAGTATACCAAGTTATCTCCAAGGCCCCTGCTTGTAAATGTTTTATCTGCCAAGTCCCTGCTAAAACTTACCAAGGGTAGCAGAACTTGTCAGAGACTTGGAATGCATGGCTAAGCTTAAAAAGACCCCAGGGGTCATTATCCTAGTACATGTATGAACCTTTGAACCTGTACAGTAGAAAGAAGGTAGAGGGATTGATTTGGTTAAGCTGAGGAAGAATACAATGATCACAGAAGTACAGATATGGAGTAAGTACTTGCTTCTTTTCAAAGGAAATTAAAAGGAGGGCATCATGCTTGAGGAACAGGATAGAATGGAGACAGCAGTGTTGTAGGATGGAAAGGAAGTTGCTTGAGACTGGAATAGCTTCCTTAAGGAAGGATAAATAACAGGGATCACACAAGGTGCCTCTAGGGGTCCGCAGGATTCTGACCACTGACTGTTTTAACTCATTACTGGCTGCTTTGGAAATGTCTGCCAGCTGGAACACACTGTGGTAATTAATCACAAAGCTCTGTGCAAAACAAAAGAAATTCAAACAAACCAATTTATACAAAGTTAGGAAGAAGGAAAAACAGCTAAATGTATACTAAAGGAAATATATATTGAGTAGCAAGCTGGTTGCATTCCTGGAGGACAGCAACAAACATTGGCTGATGGGTATGAGAAGCCATCAGACAAATCTGATCTAGTGTTATGACTGGGATGCAGTAGAGATTGATATGGAAGTATTAGTTGATAAATTCCTTCTGGACTTCAGCAAGGCCTTTGTCTTGGTTCCACACCACAATATTAGGAAAACTGGAGGGCTGGGGTAGGATTAAAACTAGGGAATAGGAATACTGCATAGTTAAATGGGAGAGCATGGGGGGATGAAGATGAGATGCACAATGTCAGGAATAAGGAAAGCAACTAGTGGAGTGTCCCAGGGGTAAGTCCTGGGTTCTGTGGTATATGGTCTGTACAAAAGTTAAGTGCAGTAGAGGAGAGTAAGGATTTGGAAAGGCTGATCAATGGGCCTGAAAAGTAGCATCTGAGGGTAAATACAAACGAATGCAAAGTAAAGCACCTGTGCCACAACAACCCTGGTGTGAACCATCAGCTGGGGAGGGAGGAAGTGGTGGCAGCAGAACAGGAAAACAATCTGGGAATATGGATCATACCTGGATTGGATCACCAAGAGCAGAGTGAGAGGACAGTGGCAGCACACACTTAGGGCATAGATTCCAGAACTAAAGAGGTAATGCTTCCACTCTAGAGGTCCCATGTCAGACCACATTGTATATATTCTGCACAGTTTTGGGGACCATACAAAGAGAGGGATATCAAGTTGCTAAAATAATTTCAGAGAAAAAACACTAGAAGGGTGCATGAGGAGGAGTGGAAAAGGATGTGAGACCAAAAGACATATGGAGGGACATGAAATGAGTGCATTTTATCACGTCATGTAGATGTGAAGGAGTGAATCTGAACAGGAAGGACATGGGGAGGGGACTGCAGGAAAATGGCTACTTCTTGAATCTATAAATTCACATCATCATGGAGACGATTATAGAGCCATGCAATGGACTACATGAATGAGAAGTGCATCCAAGCCTTCTATGAAACTGATTTGCTTACTGAGTTTGGGACACATGCTAGTATTTTTAAAGCATTTTTTCAGCCATGGGAAAATAAATGAAGTCTTGTATCCCTTTCTAAACAGGAGGGGATGATAAATCATTGAATCTAATATTAATAATTTAGTGACTCTTAATAAAGATAATCTGATACATGGAAAGTTTAAGTGATTGTAAAAGCAATTTTGGTCCAATAAAAAGTGTAGCATATCACCTCTGTATCCTGCTATAGCAACTTAAGAAAGGGTAAAGTAGGAAACGCAGCTAAGGTAGATATAATATTTTTTTTAGGTATAAAAATCAAGCGATACAAGATGAAGAAGTTACACTGCGATGAACATGTGCATACCAGCTACTTAAGCTATGAATACATTCCATTTACAAGTGGCAAGTGCAACCAAACTGTGTCTGCACATGCAACAGCTGTTATGTACTTTACAGCTCAGAGTAGGCTATGACCTGCAATGTATTTAGGTAAAGAATAAAAGTGGATAACAGCTTAGGAAGGGAATGAAAGCAAGTGGTAAGAGCCTTTTATGGAGAAACCCTTATTCCCAGAGAGAGCCTTGTAGAATGGGGAGAGGCGGAGAGTTTTCCACATAACAGGAGAAGCAGAGTCCCCTGGAGGTTTGGGAAAGGCAAACATCAGTGTAAGCTGAGGCCAAGCATGGTTAAGGAATAACCATGACACACAGTGAATAGTGGTAGAAAGATAACTGTGTGTGTTACAAGCACTTAGGGCTCTATTATCATTTCTGAAGACTGAATCATTACATAAAATATAAATCAAACCAAATAATCAAAAAGACAGTAATTCATAAACATTTTCATGAAAAAGATGCACCCAGCAAAAAATGCAAAGTGCATAACAAAACTTAACCACATTACGTCATGTTGAGGGCAAACCCGACACATCTCACATTCACCATATAGCTCATAATCTTAACCCTAAATCTAACACTAATCTTAAATTTAAACCTAATGACAGCCAAAATACAGTTTCCTCAGTACAGTATTTAGTCCAAACTGTTTGTGAGTAAATAATCTACAACATGTAGACTGTAAGTAAGAATTATGTCATACTATACAGCCATTATTTTACTGTCACATTTCTACCCTTTTTAACATTTGGTGTATTTGAAAATGTCTTTTTTAACATTACACCTGAACACTTCATAGTGTTCTATCTTTTATACAGGAAACGCATAGAAGTTGTATTATACTGATTAAAAAATCTAAAATTTTGTGGGTTTAGAATTATATAGCCTAATGACTATGTTTATAGCGCTTGATTTTTTTAATGAAGAATATAGAGAATCTGGTATAAAATTAATAAGGTGTAGCTAGATATGTGTGCTGCAGTAGTTTGGGTCAAAATACACACACAAATGCATTTATGTTGAATATAGCAGGAGCACCATGGTGAATCTGATTGGCTGACTACACTAACAGTGTGACATCAGATAAAGCCCAGTGAAGCAGTACAGACAACTGATTTGAGTACAAGTTGTCTATATAAGCATCACAAAAAAGTTAAGAGTAAAAATATATATATTTTTTTCATTTCTCAACTTGGCGATTTTGTCTTCATACCTTCAATTTCTAAAAGTATTGTTATACAACTCTGAGAAAAGTAAAATGCATTAAAACAGAAAAAATATATATTTACTCTAAGAAGCCCAGCCTTGTAGACAACATTCAATTAAAGTGTGACATTAACAGTGTCAGTGTAAGAGGTCTGCAGTTAGTGGTACAAAAGGTCATGGCACACTGTATTGTTCCCACTATTCATTTATATTCAATCAGATCAATTTAGTTTGTTACAAATTAAATAAATACATTAAAATAAGTCTGTTTTCTCAAAAGTCAAACATGAATCAGTGCACCTCAAAAGAGTTTTGTCAAAAATATGAAATTTGTTTATACAAAACATAAAAAAAATCAAACATTAATGCAAAAAGAAACAATTTTAAGTGTAGTAATTTTCCAAGTGTGGGTGTTATAGGGAAATAACCAAGCATTGTGAGTATTAAACTTCACAATGCTCCAAGACTAATCCATTATTTCTCCACAATACCTGCCCTATCAAACATTATTGCCACATATAACATGCACGCATCCAGAGATGAGATTAGATAACATTTTTAATTCTGAGTACTTCTCTATTCCCAGACTTGAAACTTTCTCCATGATATCCACATCTGTGTATGTTTTATGATCTAAGTAAGCTGGACATGCAAGTATAAATGTAAGGGATACTGAATAAGGGGTAAGACATCTGCATTTAAAAATGGCATCATGCTTCAAACATGCTCACCACGTAAATGTACTGAAGAGAAGAGTACTAATATTAAACAGCACAATCGCTTTAAAATACGTTTTAAAATATGTATTCCCTTTTTAGGATGCTTAGCAGCATAAAATGTCTCCATGATGTAAAATACATTAGTTTAGTTGACCATTTCATAGAAATAAACTTCATATTGATTTTACAGTTCAGAAGGTATGGCTTCCAGCACTTTTTCCCCTTAGCTGCTTTTAGTCCCTCATTAATCATGTTTGTAGAAAAGCAGTAAATGGTAAATGCATTATTATCTTAAAAATGACCTCTTTGTCCTCCTCTAGCTTAAGGTTACAATGCTTTTTAAACTGAGCAATTGTTTTCAGTTAAAGAGGAGTTTGAGATTTCTCATGTTTTATAATGAAATAAATTAATATTTTTTATCAAGCTGATGATAATCTCATTTATGGAATAACTCTATTCTATTCTGAAGCATATTATCAAATCTAGTGACATTCGGTTTGTTAAGCAGCTAATTTACAAATAATCACATGCATGTGCCCACGTGGACACACACACACACACACACACACTCACACACACACACACACACACAAACACACACACACACACACACACACACACACACACACACACACACACA
Organism: Protopterus annectens; assembly: GCF_019279795.1. NCBI lineage: Eukaryota > Metazoa > Chordata > Ceratodontiformes > Protopteridae > Protopterus > Protopterus annectens. Next base: position 1,472,778,135 of record NC_056741.1, read on the forward strand.
CACACACACACACACACACACACACACACACACACACACACACACACACACACACACACACACACACACACACACACACACACACACACACACACACACACACACACACACACACACACACACACACACACACACACACACACACACACACACACACACACACACACACACACAGTGACAAAACATAAAAAGCAGTTTGTTTTAATTTCTAAGACCTTAGAAGATAATAATCATACAAGTGAAACTGAATGTTTGTTTGTATGGTGTCACACTCAAGTGAGAATGCATGCAGTTCTGCTAGGCAGTTTTGGAAGTTAAAACATGATTTTATTGTTTATAGTCATATCTGGAGACAAGTTTTAAGCTAAGTTTTAGGGAACAGTAATAGGCACTGCTAATAGTTCCTTGTTTGTTCAATATGCTGGTACTTTGCCAGTTTCACAGAGAAATGGACAGATAGTGCCAGTCTTCAATGAATTACGGCCTGAATGACCAGATGTTTGCTGAGGTCACATATAGTGATATTTTTTCTATTCTTGATGCCAGAAGAAAGTCTCATTTGGCAACCATCTAATTCAGTTTTTGGGTTATAGTACTTTTAACCCGTGGTAACCCTTGTGGGGCAGGGGAGGAGAAGTAATGCAGTTTTAGCAACAGCCCAGGAGTTGAAATAAAGGAGTAATGCCAGTGTAGTTAGCTTTACCTTTACTTGCTGCATATCTCTGTGGACTAGAGAGATGGAGCCTTGAATTCAACACAGATGATCAGGATTTAATTAATGACCCTGCTGCTGGAGGAGTTAGACAAAGAATGAGAAAGACGATTGAATGGGTGTGGTCCACTGTACTATCCCTTGTGGTAAGGAGGCATTTGATGGTGTACTGAGGAAGTGCAATTTTCCTGTGGAGACCATAGAGACCACCTACCATGCCTTCAGTATTTGGGTGGGGCTGCAAGAAGGAAGCATCTCCTGTGAAAGTTACAGCACATCCTTAACAACCTGGCCATTGTATGTCACCTTCCCTTGATCCACACTGAGTGTATATGGGGAGGGCTAACCAGAAAAAGTATAAATCAGTCATGATGGTTACCTTAATGATGGCTCCTCCTACACAATACTTACCCAGTGATGAGGAATAAATGGTGCAACTGGCCAGGAGGGGACTGGTGGTCAGCAGATGGTAGCAAAAGTGGGAAAAGACCATGTACAGTCCATGTTGTTAGCTGAAAGTTGGTGAAATACAGCAGCAAACCAAAGAAGAAGAAGAAGAAGAAGAAGAAGATAAAATTAATAACATCATCCTGTATCAGTGGCGTGATGTTGCTCCCTGTTGCATCCAGGGGAATCAGAGGGTTCCCAAAGAAGCAAGGTAGGGGTACACATTAAATGCTATATAGGAGGAAACGTATGCAACAGTATTTGATATGAGTCATCTAAGGTTGTGTCAGTCATTGTTTTTATCCATGCCCCTGAGCAATGCATTTGAATGTACGGCATGTGTAATGCTCCATTTGTTATAACAGCTCTGTAGCATTTTATATACGGGAAATGAGCTTCTCTTTTCAATTACTCCTGGCAGCAACTTTTAGCTACAGTAGTTTCTAGTGCATTATCATTGACGGAGGTTTTTTCTTATTACCTGTACATCACAAAGAATTGGTGTTCTGTTTTAACTGAACCTTTGGCTAACATTTTACAATTTTAGTGATTGCTTGTTAATTTGGCAACAGGCAGTGTTGTAAGCCAGTGTGTTGTGCTTCAGGGGAGATTGTTGCAATCATGATGATCTGATACAAACTCTGGACATATGAGATCTAAGTTTTGTGTTTAGATAATACAGCAACTGTGTTCAGTCATAGCAGTGTCTTGCACACGTTTGTTACTCCATTCAACTGTATACTAACCAGGAAGTCATGTATTTAGCATCTTGTTAACACAAAGCAGTTCTAAATAAAATAGCGATGACAGACTTTTATAACTACAGAAAGTTAGACAGACACTCAGTAAAGTTACTGGAAACCTGGAGGGCAAGCATTTTTTTCCTCTTAGAATTTGGCCTGAACAGCCAGTATTTTGTGTCTAGAAAACGTGGACACCAAAATAAAAGGTTTTTGCATTTAACTGAAAGCACATGTTTTGTGAGGTATTCAAAGTGACTGAACTGGTTACATGTTCTTTTAAACCGCCTTGCTTATGAATTAAGGGTAATAGTGATGGCAGGGGTATTAATGAAGTGACGGCATTAAGCTTGAATTGTTGCCAGCATGATATGAAGAACTAAGTATGGTGTATTGGGGGTTGCATTTTAATAGAATTTTATTTCAACTTTCATCTGAACTAATATGTGAAAGACATTTCATACAACTCTGAAACAAATTCTGTCTGGCTGAAAGAATCATTTTTTTTTTCTTATTTGAAGACTAAATGATTTGTATGTTTTCTTAGCCAGGGCAGCCTGGGTTATATCCATTTTGTATGGTGATTGTATAAATTCAGTCCATCATCCTTGTTTGCTTTATCAAAAATATCTGTTTCAATTAAAGCATGCTTATCATTTAAATCCATTGCAATAATAGGGTTTAATCTTTTTTTGAAGAAAGGTGAGACATTGTTAAATTAATAGGCTTTATAAGCCTATGTGAGCAAGATATTTTGAAGTTCTAGAAAAGTGAAATAGGAATAGCAAGATAAACATAATACAGTAATCTCATTTTTTGTAGGGGGTTATGTTGCAGATTAAGAGGTTATAGAAATCTGTAAAACCGTACAGCTTTAGACATGTTGGGTTTATGGTTTGTCTTAGTTTAACTAATTGATCTCTTAATCTGCATTTATTAGTTAGTAAAATAAGTACTTAGTCTGTTAAAAAAATTATCTGACTAGGGACAATACATCCTCCTATTATGAAAACAAATAAACTAGTAAAGGAAATTGAAGTATCAAAGTCAGATGGGACACCTAGGTATATTTAGGAAAGGGAGGTTTGTATAGATTCATCAGTGTGCAGTAATCCAGCAGCTGCTACAAAGGAAAGGAGAATAAGGGAAGACAATTCAAGTCAAAAAAGCCATTGTGATAAACAGTAATAGCTCAATTGTTTTAATAGACCATCGAGACAAAGCATATAGAACACAAAACGAAACTGGGAAAGAGTTGGGGGTATAGACAGAGGAAAAGAAAAGTGTAGTAAGTTTAGAAAAGGATCTTGTTAGTGGGAAATAATTAAGAGATTGAACACTTAATTAAAAAAAATGCAGTAGATCCAAGTGAAATATCTTTGCTTTGCTTAATGAAAGATCTTATGCAATGAGCTTTGAAACTGAGCTGGAGATGTGGCTGGAAACCAGAGGCAGAAAATATTCAACAACTGTGGAATTTGATACCATTGCCTATAATTAAAATAAAATAAGTAGTACACAAGGGAGGAAAATCTCCTTTGAGGAAGAGGTTAAACCATTGTAAGTAGTTGTGAAAAATATTATAGAAACATTTTGATAAGTAAGAGGGTAAATTAATGGTAAATAGGAGAAAATAAGATGAAGCGAACAGTGTGGGGGACAGACTTCTCTCCAAAGATCTACAGAGATGTTTAAAAGCTATGAGGGAGACATAAACTGATTTTAGAGTAGCTAATAGTTTACATTCAATAAACTGAAAATGTAAAGTATGAAATATCAACCATATTAAACAAAAAACTAAGAAATACAGGGAAAATTTTAGTTAGTATAAATGATATACAGTATGCTGAAATGGCAGATACGTGTAAAGAATTGAGTGCAATTAAAGGAAGGGAGTAAAAAAATAAGGTAGACAGGTTGAAGAAGGATTTGGTGAGATGAGAGAACTTGTAGCAGTAAATGGTAAAAATTAAATAAGAGACTTAAAAAGGAAATAATCAGATAAACAATGAAATTTAGCAAGAGGAAAATGGGAAAAACAAAAGATGAAACCACATAAGCCATGGAAAAAGTGTGTTAGAATGACTTTCCCCTTTCCAGAGGAAGCAATAAGTGCTGACAAAAGGCTCAATGAGAAAATAAATAAAACACGAAGTCTCTCAGATAAGATGAAAAGTGCTTATCAGCTTTACTGGTGTCTCCTGGTACCTCAGCTAAAAAGCCTTCAAGGGATAACTCATACACCAAAAGCACATCTTTTATATAGAAAATCACCACTTGTAGGTTAATTAATTACAATGCCATCATAAATTGCAACAACTTGAATTTAAAGTGACATTTTCCCTTTCTAAAAACCCTCTTAGTATCCCCATGTCCCAATCTAAACACAAATACAAATTGCACATTTCATGTATGAATAACCTTTTGAACAAACCTTTATATTAAATTTTATGCATTTATATTAACCTCCAGGTTGAAACCTGAAGGAAGATAACAAGTTAAAATGAAAACATAAATTACACATTTCATATATGAATAAACTTTTTGACAAACATTTATATTGATTTTATATACTTATATTAACCTCCAGGTTAAGACCTGAAATGTGTTGAAATTAATGATGAACCTGGTTTCTAAAGTTAACAATTTCTCATTATATGTTTCCCCATATTGGTGCAAAGGCTTGGCTAATACACTAAAAAATAAAGACAAATCAGAGCCCCCATGATTCAAGCAAAACTGATGAGCAAATGGATTATCTAGTCTTCTATGTCTGATGTCCCTCATATGTTCCAAAATGTTTTTTTTAACCTGTCTTTTAGTCTGTCCAACATACCATTTACTCAGTGAACTACCACATCCTATGATGTAAACCACTCCACTAGATTGACAGGTAAAGCTGTGCATTGCCTTATACATTCTATCATTGATATTACTACCATGTAGGTTCCTTAGCTTCAGGCAAACTTTACATCTATGACAGGGATGACATCCTACCCAACCATCAGTACTTGTCCTGTTGCTCTTCCTATTTAATAACTGTTTTAAATTTGAGCATCCTTTATATGAAAAAATTATATTCTCTGGGAATACACCTTTAGTTAATTCTCCCTGCACCACTATGGGCTAAAATGTTTTCTAACTAAATTAATTAATATATGGGAAAAAGGAGAAAATTTACTTACAAAAAAATTCTTCTTTGTTCCTTCACATTAAAATCATTCTTCCTTCATTCTTTTTACACCACCATTACTCCTCTGTTGCATCCCTAATACTCTATTTTCTGTCCTAACCAATAAGTCTGTTGGATAACCTCTAGCGGATAATTTACTTCTCACTTTTATGAACTCCTTACTTATCATGTTCTTATCATATGTATAATTAAAAATATGTCTATATTCCCCATATGGTAATGATTCCAATAAGTGGGAGGATGCATACTGGAAGCCAATAAGAAATTTATTAGCTAAGGTTTCCTTGTGATAAGGTCTAAATTGGACAGATTCATCTTGTCCTACATAAAGTTCCAAATCCAAAAACTGAATCACATCTTTACTGGTTTTGAAAGTGAATGACAACACAAAATCATTTCTTTTTAGTTCGGCCATGAAATCTTCAAACTGTCCTACTTCTCCTCGACACACAAAAATTAACTCATCTATACATCTCTTATACATGATAACCCTATTAATAAAAATAATTTGTTGAAATGAATTTGTTCTCAAAAGAATTCATGAATATAATGGCATAAGAGGGAACAAATGAGACACCCATAGCCGTGCCTCTCCTCTGTAAGAACAACTTCTCTTCAAATTCAAAAAAATTGTTTGTCAGGCTGAACTCCAACAGTTGCAAAATGTGACTTGTTCTAGGCCCCTCCCCCAACATCCTGGCTACAGCCTCCAAGCCTAAAACATGACTGATACTAGTATACAAAGCTTTCACATCCTCACAGACCCAGTAAAAATCCGACTCCCAATGAGACGTCAGAGTTGGAGAAGGACCCACCATACTCACATATGCATACTTTCTTGCACCTGTGCTCACACACACACACACACACACACACACACACACACACACACACACACACACACACACACACCTTGTTCTACCAACACTTTGGCATACAACATTTCATTAACAAGTATTTTTGTGAGAAAAAGGACAGACAACTCTTTACTTCAAAATTTAATAAGTCTGGTCATGGGAAAAACAATTACAAACATAGATTTTGAATGTATTGAAGACTGAAACTGATCACATAAAATGGGAATTAATATTGTGTTCAGCAGAACTAGCTAAATATATTGCTGAAAATAGCCATTTAAACTATATGGGTACAAAGTTCTAAAATCAGGAGGACTTCCAAGTTCAGTAATAGACACACAGCTTAATCAAGTTAGTGGCAAACTTACAGAACATGGGCAACAATCTGAAAAGGTCAGATGTCAACATAAAGAGCAGATGAATGAAGGAAATATAGGAAGGTAACCTTGGTTTCCTTTCCTATACTTCAAAACAAAATTCCATGAGAATTAAAATGCTAACATTTTTGACTGAGGCTGTTGGTAAAAGACAATTAACTTAAGTGAAATTGTTTGGGGGTCAAATCAAATTGGCATATGTTGCTCAATTAAGGAAAATGCAGATTTAAAATCGAAGTATATTTCAAGAGGTTAGGGTTTACACTGTTCAACAGAATGATGAATTCATGTCTTGTTGATGCATAACAAAAGCAACGCAGAAGACAGCAATGAAAGTAACAGATATAATCAATACATTTAGTGACAAAAATGTTGTTGGATTTATTAAATAAATTGATATTGTACTGAGGCAGATTATGTTGGATCATACCCCCCATTAATATTCCAAAACTTGCACGCTGATTGGCCAGCGTGCACGTTGTAAATCAGACTTATACTAATGGAAAAAGATCCGGTTGCCCGGACTTTTTCCATTAGTATAAGTCTTTTTTTACAGCAACGGAGAATGTAAGATCTCCATTGCTTTTTAGACACTGTCTCGCTATGTTAAACTCCTTTAACATAGCAAGACAGCATTAAAAAAAGTAACGGAGATCTTCCTTTCTCTGTTGCTTTTTTTAAAGCTATCTCACTGTGTTAAATGGGTTTAACATAGCGAGACAGCATTAAAAAAAGTAACGGAGATCTTCCTTTCTCTGTTGTTTTTTTTAAAGCTATCTCACTGTGTTAAATGGGTTTAACATAGCGAGACAGCATTAAAAAAAGTAACGGAGATCTTCCTTTCTCTGTTGCTTTTTTTAAAGCTATCTTGCTGTGTTAAATGGGTTTAACATAGCGAGACAGCTTTAAAAAAAGCAACGGAGATTCTCCATTGCTTTTTTTAAAGCTGTCTCACTATGTTAAACTCCTTTAACATAGTGAGACACTTTGTACAAAGCAACGGAGATCTTGCTTTCTCCGTTGCTTCCACCCACAGCTCTGATGTACTGCATAAGCATATGCATGCGCAGTACATCAGAACTGCCGCAGAATGCCAGACAGCTGCAGAAGGGCAGCAAGGAGGCATTATACAATGCCATTATTTAAGAAAAGTAAGAATTTTTTTTCTTAAATAATGTCATTGTATAATAGCAATAACACACTTCTGGGTGTGGGTAATGCTGGATTTACCCACAGTTGTCTTTGTTTGGCCACTCAGGCTTCATCCTCGTGACCAAACCACACCAACCATGGGTAAATCCAGCATTACCCACACCCAGGCATAGGTTATTGCTTAATTAATGGACTATGAGGTAACTGCAAAAATAAGGTTTTTAAAGAGCAGTTGACAGTATAATCACCTATGCTAAAATAATTTACTATTAGTTTTAAATTAGTGCAAGAATGTCTCCCTATTAAAATGAAGAGACTGAAAATATCAAGTCCCCAACATGCTGAAAAAAAAAGACTGAAAATGCGGAAGAACAAATGTCAAACATCACTCTTCTGCGGACAATCTCATCTGCACCCCCTGATGTGGGGGAAAGTCCCTCACATCCCAAACTTAAATATATCAACTCTTGAGATTGCCATACCTTGGAGAAAAAGAATATTCAAGGAACTGCCAATTTCATTCTTGCTATGTGCAAGTCCGGATTTTTGGCCATTCAGTCTCCACATGATAGGAGTCTCCAATGCACATCCCAGCCTTTCAAATGGTTACTCAAAAATGTTAACAATAACATCCTCTTAGCTACCTGCATTGAAGTTTTACACACATATATATATATATATATATATATATATATATATATATATATATATGGGACTACTTCTGTTTATTGAAAAAACACTTTTCGTAAAACAGAAAGCCGAACCCACTTTAGCGAAAGTGCACTTTAACGAAAGTGCCCTTTCGCAAACACCGGTTAACTGAATCGGGACAAAAAACATATAAAAACACATTATTGCAGGGGGGCAAGTCCCCCTGCACCCTCACATCTCCGCTACTTATATATATATATATACTAACAACGAGATTGCACTACACTGGGGAAAAGGATATATTTTGTTATCCCCACTGGTCTATGCTTCATTGAAGTGCACTTTTGCTAAAGTGGGTTTGGCTTTCTGTTTTTTGAAAAAGTGTTTTTCGATAAACAGAAGCAGACCCATATATATATATATATATATATATATATATATATATATATATATATATATATATATATATATATATATATATATATATATATGTGTGTGTGTGTGTGTGTGTGTGTGTGTGTGTGTGTGTGTGTAGTTCACCATTAAAAAAGAGATAGTCAAGCAAAAACTTATGGACTGACAGAACATTTGTTGAGCTGCAAACAATGTCAGATCAACTAACAGTTATCATGACAGATATCAATGCAAGTATAAGTGAATATAAGAGCTTTCAAAGTATGAGAAAGATTACAAATAAGTACACAGAAGACAGACATATGCATTCTGTATGCACTTATTAAATACTGTAGAAAAAAACAAATCCAATAATTTGTAATGAGCCTAAGGAAAAGAAAGAGAGTAACTTAGTCAAATACTACTTGAATAATCGTGACTTATTTATAAACTATCTGATACTGGAATAGGCATGGAAGATAGGGATAAACTGAAGGAAAAGGTGAGAGTAGTGAGTGATTGCTTCACTTTAATAATAGAATTGTCAAAGTAGGGGCTGAATTTATCAAATGACTGTCAGATAAAATAAAGGAACTAACGGGAAGTCAGAGAATTTACACGTGACTTGAAATTACATACGGAGTATTCTAGATAAAAATCCATGAGCAAATCATCACCACAGCAGTGATATAACAGATGGTTGTGAATATGGAAATTTGGCAATGTTGAATTTAAGAATATGATAGCTAGAATATGAAAAGGATAAATATCCAGAATGAAAAGTAGGTATGTCATTAAGAAAAATAGAAAAATATTTTCATTATCAATGCTTATAGACAAAAGATAATAGCCAATAAAGAAAAGGTGAGCAAGTTTAACAAATTAAGTACAGAAAGACATGAAAATCATGTTTTATTTTAAAAGAAGAAATACAAATAGAAAAAACTTATTATTAAGGAAAAAAAGGAAGCAATGCAAAGTAAAATAATAGAACACTCTGATAATTAATAATAGGAGTGCCATGAAAGAAATCACACTCTGGAGACTGGTATATTAACCAAGATAAATGGTATTCGTATTATAAAGAAAAGTACAGTACTGAGATTTGTGATCAGTTAGGATAAATTATTATTACTTCCGATACAATGGATGTGTGTCACTCCTTCACATCAAAAAAATAAAGAAGCATAATTTGGAATCTGGAGAATACTACTAATGTGCTAGGTTTTGATATTGTGTTTAGTGAAAATTTCACAAACCTGCAATCTACACAAAAAAGTCATCCAGACCAATGCTATAAGAAAGTTGTTAGATTCATAGCTAATTTACCTCATAGGATGCACTACTGCCTGCCAATGAAACAGTTAAACTGGATAGAACTGCCTCACTTCTTAACCTTTTCACAGCTACAGTATCATTAACAAACCAGAACACTGTCCATCTCTAAATGGTGTAATCACATACTACCCCATTAACAGAATTCTGCACTCCAAAAAAAAAAAATCACCAGCTACTAGTAACCAAATCAAATGACTCTGCAGGATACTCTCACTATTACATCTCCATAAAATGGACCTCCATCCCTCTCCCTCTCTGATAAATGGCCGATCTAAAATCCTTTAAACCACAACTAAAAACTATTAGCAGACTTCTGGCGATCCTGCATTTCTCCAGGCTAAACCCCACCTTGCATCTCATTACTATAGGTACCATCTCCCATATTTCCTATTTTTTTCCTATAAACCTAAATCTGTTGCCTCTTTTTCCTTCTTAAAATAATTGTAAATGAATCCCTGCTGGCACAAATGCATTTTTTAATTAGCAGCATTTCTTACTGCATTATTAAAGAGTATTCTAAATACAGCCCATTTATGAATATAAAAGCAAAGTTACACACAGAAATCCACCACGCTCAATTGTTATAATGAGCAATAACTGTGCATATTGCACCACAAACACAGTGCTATGTACTGTAAGTGTATGATTATATTGTTCTTTTTTGAATCTAAGTGAAGTTTGCACACAAAATATTCATCACTGTTAGTGGTATAATGCAATGAGAATGAAACTCTGTATACTGTATAATGCAGCCCTGTTCATTGCATGCAAATGTGGATTTTATTGTACTCTTTCTGTTTCTAAATGTCATATGTATATATTTATGCCATTTGGAGGTTTTCTCCATAGACGTGTGCTGAAAAGGGGTTTTATTGGCCCATATAGGAATTAGCCTTGACTCCATTAGCATAGGTCAGCTATTGAAGCTGTAAACAAAACTATAAACTCATGCATATTACAAACAAGGGCAGCACAAATGCACTAGTGACAGGCTTAAAAGCATAATTTTAAAATAGTAACCCAAGAAAGTGTAACAAGGAGATCTGCAGTATTGCTCACATTAATATCCAGAAGTGCTTCTTAATATATTCAGACTTTCTGTTATCTATCACTTTTCCACAAAACTGATCCATCATTAATGAGTTAATCTGAAATCCTGCAGCTAATGTGCAAACTGGGAATACAACAGTAACTGGGAATACAAACAGCATATGTCTCCTGCAGTGTCTTAGCAACTAGAGCTTAGCAGAATGTATCACTGCACTTGTGGACGTGGTGGGAAATGACATCTTTTTTTTTCTAAACGTTTTCCACTTGCCTTGTCATGCAGAGAATTTAGCACTTATACAAACACGTTCTGTCATGCGTTGTGTTAAAGACATGATTAGTGGAGTCCAGTAGCAGAACCGCTCTATTTCTAGCTCTAGTTGTTATCCACAGGATTTTTTTTACTGTGTAGCATAATTTTGACAGATGTCATGGTTACATTTGCCACTTTTCCTGTGCCATAACGGTATCTCAGCTGGTTCCCAACTTTCCAACAACTATTCCAAAAACAAATCTTCTGGGGGAATGGGCTATCTTTATTTTCTTCTTTTATGCAAAGACAGACTCTCTGCAGTAATGCAGTACAGTTCTAATTAGGAAAAACTTCAAAACATTTTATTAATTGCTAAGACATTTACACTATTATTGTGAAACTATATATATATATATATATATATATATATATATATATATATATATATATATAAAAAAACACTGCTGTTAACAAAATATTGTTAGTATATTCCACTAGAAATGGGGTAAAGACGAGGCTTTGTCTTATGATATCATTGTTAAATAATGACAATAAGGATAAAAATATCAGTAAACTATTATTTGAAAATGCCAGTACTTACTAGTTTGTATTCACTAACCCATAATTTCATGCCATTTGGCTGTCAGAAGTATATATATATATATATATATATATATATATATATATATATATATATATATATATATATATATATAGTGTGTATATACATATGTGTGTAGTACCTTGAACAACAGCTAAAGGTAGCAGTGCATGTGCAAAAAAATAAATGGCAGTAGATTTTTACGTGCTGGCTTGCCGGGCCTAACGCACAACCTTCAACGAAGGAACGCCCATTCACGCATGTCGCCGCACAGAAGACGCTCTAACTGAGAATCGAACGGGCAACGTCAATTATTTTATTTCCATAACTCCATCAGTAGAAATGTAATACCTCCTTTCTGTTTTACTTCACACTGTCTTGCTCACTCATGAGATTTATTGCCTTATTTGTCTGTATATGTGATTATACTTTAAAATACAGATGTGTTAAGAGAAAAGGCTCCATGGATAACATTTAATACTTCTCTGTACTTTGCTTTTGTTAGCTTAGATTTCTTTTGTTGCCCATCCATCAATGGGTTGCTATGTAATTTTTATAATTCATGTTATATACAGTTTATATAACAACAAGAAGGTAAAATAAAGATTAGAAGATGAGATGCCAAGATTCTCTGTGATAATTTGCACCTGTGCTGTTCTCTGGCAGAATCGTATTCATTTAACATTATTTTAGCACTGTGAAAAACGTACATTCAAGGTTGAGCACTGAGTGCTGTACGAAAAATAAACTATTGTAATTAGGGGCTATATAAAGAAGCGATGAGAGGTTGGTTTATGGTAATTATAGTGCAAAACAGTCATGAGAGCTGTCAGTACAAATTGACTGAAAATCATAGCCTGTCTTTTTCCCTAATACAACATACTTGACTCATGATAATTGGAAACTGTTGGGTTTGGGTTTTGCCAACTAAAAAGTTAGGATGAAACAAAAATTAACTTCTGAAGAAAGTATACCTCATTAATGTAGGAATATAGGCAATTTTAGGCAAGCCATGCCAGCCTACAAACATGCTGTGAAAGTGTACAGTTCAAAACACCCCTCTATGGGATGATTACCACTTACTCTACTGAATATGTTTGCAGAATAAATGACTACCCTGATGCCCAACAGTAACTCATAACTGTGTGAGTATCCCAAACTGTGCAGAAGCATCAGCATCTTAACGAGTTTGTTTTTTTCTTCTGAAGAGCAGAAATGTGTGGGTTGTATCTCTGCATCAGACATTTGGACTCATTCCATTACTGTCACTACACTGCATTCTGGGGGGAGAGGTTGCTGCACTCCTGAGGTGCTGTTCTTAGACATTGTTGTCTACTGGAAGTCTTACCTGTATGTCCTGATGGATGTTCAGATCATTAAAGACCATTAGGAATAATAAACAGTATATCAGTTTTCCAGTGCTCTGGACAGATTCCTCTAGTTACTATGAATACCATTCACAGTCTTACCTGCAAATAGCACATTTAGATTTACTTGATCAACAAAATATGAGAAACAATTAAAACAATAACTTTTTTTTTAAAGAAGCAGTTTTTTTTCTTTTAATTTCTTAACTAGCTTTCTCTGCATTTATTAACATAAATCCTTTATACAGCAGATATATGGAGCAATACACCGCAACTGACTACATATAGCAGTAATCTATATAACCCCACCTTCTGTTTGAGCATTATAAAAATCTATCCTGCAAAAGTTATCACCTTCAAAATGTAATTCCACTACCATCATGCTTGTTGATCCTAATCAGAAAGCAACTGGCCCTTGATCTTCAATACTCGGAAAATGCTTCTTAGCAAAATTTGTGGACTTCTTTGAAAAGGTCAATAAGGCAATAGATAAGGGGAAAATGGTACATACTGCCTACCTAGATCTGGCTAAGGCATTTGATACAATACCATACTTGAACATTATCAACAAACTTACTAAACTAAGTAAAAATCCCTTTATAACATGCTGGATAGCTAGCTGCTTTAATAGAAGGACCTAGGCGGTTTGAATTGGTAAGGCCACCTCCACAAAGAGGCTGGTCACTGGTGGAGTCCCCCAGGGCTCTGTGCTAGACCCACTCCTCTTTGGCATCTACTTCTCAGATGTCAAAGCCAATGTCAAAGGCCTCTTTTGCAGATGATTGCAATCAGGGAGCATTCACTGAATCCCTCTAAGACCCCACCCTTCAGGAAGGTCTAATACAAACAAACACTTGGTGACAAAGCCATAGCTTAAAACTTAATAACAAGAAATGCATTATAGTATCATTTGGAAAGTCTTTCACCCCTGGGAACTACATCATCAATAAAACACCCTTAAAAGTTGATTAACTAATCAAGGATCTGGGAAATCATGTACATAGTAACCTAGCCTTCAACCAACATATGTCCAGGGTATTAAGAGCATCCTCCTATGTTGCTCAACTTATAAGCAAGTGCATGGCATCTAGGTCCAGAGAGGTCATCATACCACTGTACTCGGCCCACATCAGTCCCATTGTAGAGTATAATGCCCCCTTCAGTATCTACCTGACTAGACAATTGCAAGAACTAGAACATCCACAAAAGTTCCTTACAAAAAAGAATACAGGGAGTAAACACAACATCCTACATAATGATTGCCTCAGAGCCCTGTCTCTTTACTCATTATCATACATACTGTTGAGTGGTGATTCTTGTCTGGCATGCAAAGCATCCCTGGACCCTGATTTATGAACCTTTTGCACATCCACAAAACTATCAGCATTAGAACTATTAGATTAAAAGTTCTAAATGTTGCTTGAAAAATAAAAAGTGCACATTGGAGACAAATATATGTTTCTCAGAGAATTCACATTCTCTGGAACAGGTTCCCCATCCATGTGAAGCATAGTTTCTCCCTATCCCTTTTTAAGTGCAACTTGGACCAATGGATGGGTGATCAGAAATTCACCCCTGATCCGGATCCTATATTTCTGATGGACAGAATCATTCAGTAAATCACTCCCTATATAAATCAAATTTGTCGGTCACATTTGGATTTCAGGGCTAGGCTTACAAAAGGGCCCTATTGGAGGGCCCTATTGATCTTTAGCCTAGTATACACATATGAACCTATGAACTGGGTTATCTCAACTGGTTAGTAATTCCATTAGACCAAATAAATCAATTGGATATCCCTCCACACAAATGTTAATTCTTAGTATTACCCCTCTCTAGTAAGTCCATGCTAATAATCTAAATGACCACTGTCCTATCTCAACTAATTGGTCCTTTAAAGCTAAGGCATTGCCATATCTATATGTCTTTGGTCACTCCTTCATTGGAGAATATAGAAACCACTCTATTTTCCTTTTAGACTGACTAGAACGGGTTCCCATTGACACAGAAAAAAATGTAAATAAATAAACGGCCAGATTTAAAAAGGTTACCTCAAGATGTGATATGTACACTGCACAGTGACATAATTATATTCTGAGACAGACCTACCACCGTGTTTTAGCATGAAGATGGGAAACACCACAGTTGGCTGTCTCTGCATCTATACTAAATGCTAATGAGGCATTCCTGGAGAGAGGCATATGCAAATTAGCCAACACTTCTTCCCCCAGAAATGTCTGAGGTAAGGCATTTATGCATCCAAAAATCAGACAATTTCTCAGCTGCATAAATTAATACTAACAACTGATCATTTTAATAAACACATACAAAAGCCAGTGTTCATCTCTCATGATAGAGGCAACTTATGGAGAGTTTAGCAAACAGTTAGTGTTTCGGGTGGGGTGAGGCAGCATGTCTGAGTGTATGTGTGCGTGTGTGTCAACAAGTATTACATTAATCGATGTGCCTTAATTGTGTGGACAGGAAAACTAGACACTGTGGAGAATCTTTATAATGTACCATAAAAGCACACAAAAAAGGATTCAAACCCTGCATCTTCCTATCTCCACTGAGATATTAGTTTTCCTATGCACCACTACCAGACACCAGAGATTCTCCACTGGAGCATTTGAAACAAAGTTTCTGTAATTGTCACAATGTGTCAGTGAGCTTATATTGTCTGATGAAGCATTTGTGATGGATGTGAAAGCCCTCAAGTATATATTTTTTATTTTTTTTTTTTGTTGTATGCCTTGTTTTATTAAAGATTTTAACACCAGAGGCCATGTTCCTGTTCACTTTTTTGGATTTATTGTTCTTAACTTATCACGGTTGTATTGGTTCACCAGTAGCAGGAATTATATCTCATTTAATCTGTATGGATAACAATCCTCCACTGCGATGTGATTTTTTTGTAACCGGACAAGGTACTGGAACAATCAACCTATGACTATGAAACCTTATGTAAACCTGTAAGAGAAACAGAGAATTATGTTTTGAAGCTAAAGAGGCTTCAATGGCAACAGATGCATTTTGAAGTGTGCATCCACTACAAAATAGTTCTGCGAGGCCAAAGGATTTCCAAGATGCCAACTTATGGCCAGCTATATCCAGCTTTATTAGGTAAATGGCAAAGGCTTGACTTACAGACCAGTTTTTGCTACATGAGGCTTCTTGTCGAACAGTTTAAACCTATCATATATACTTTAATAAATGATATTAATGTTAAACAGCAGACACCATACAATGTATATCTAGTAGAAGAAGTTAATACAGCTTTAGAAGAACTGGTTAACAATGCCTCGGTTTATGAGGCTAAACTGCAAATACAAAAATACTTAATCGTGATATCTCTGATTTCAAAAATGGGACAGTATTTTCATGGCCTAAGTTAGAGATTGGTCATATCGATTCATCCACCAATGTTACTTCTACTGTGATTACCGCAGATAATCTTCCACCGAATGAAAGCAATATCTTGGTTCCCAGTACAGCATGAACTTCCTCTGTACCTGCCATTCTAGCTCAGACACCACTGAGTATATCTCATGTTAAACACAAGACAGGGTCTCCCCCTATTTTGGAAGTTCCTCAGGTTTTTCATTCACTACCACTACCGATAAGGGATCTTCCCTCTGTGAGGTCAGCGAGTTGGGGGGGGGGGGGAGGTAGGCATCAACAAATCGGGCACCACACTCTACCATCAAGAAGATGTGGAATCAACCAGAGGTATGTTAATCTGAAGTATATCTGATTTTCACTTATCTGAACATCATTTTTCAGTTGTGAAAAAAGGTTTGTCCTTTATACCTGCAATGAGAACCAATATTAGGGATAGCATTCTTGATGTGAAGCTGTATACCAGAAATGTTATGCTTAAGCTAGTTTTTGGCTCATATGCTGATAACCCGACCATACTTAAAAGACCTAGTACTTATATGCCTACTTTACATCCCTTATTGGAAGCATTTCCAAGTCTTGTGAACGAGACTTTGTCAATTTTGGAGAGACATGCTCCAGATGGGGAAAGAGGTTTAATAACCTCTCTAGAGATGAACACATTGCCTTGAATGAACTTCTGCATTTATCTCATGTTGTCACATGACCTGCTGATAAAGGGGGAGCCATAGTCATAATAAACAGAGACTTTTACTATCATAAGATGCAGGACTTGTTGTATGGTATCTCTAACTATCGTATTGTACAGAGAATATACATTGATACTATTGTTAACAGGATGTATGATGATGTATATGACAGTCTTATGTGTAGGAGCCTTAATCTGGACTTGTATAGGTAGTTTTATGTTGAACATCCTTTGCTACCAACTACACAAGGCCTACCAAAGATCCAAAAGATCCATATGACCCTCCACTGAGGACAATTGCTTCCAGTAGGGGTTGGCTGACTGAGTCACTATCACTATATGTAGGATCCAAACTTAAACCTATCCATTGATCTTCAGAGTACCAAAGACATTTTAGAATCTATATATGTATGTATATTTGATGGAGATCTTGCAGGTGAATATTATTTTGTAACATTAGATGTTTGTTCACTCTTTATTTGCATTCCCAATGACCAAGGTTTAGAGTATGTAAGATTGTATCTGGAACACAATAGCTACTAGGTGCAGAATCACATTTCTCTTATTTGTATACTTCTAGAATTAATATTGGACAATAATGTGTTTTTATTTAATGATCAGTATTTTATTCGAAGATTAGGTGTTGCCATGAGCACTTCATGTGCCAACTCCTATGCCAATATGGTGATGGCACAATGGGAGGTTAGTTATGTTTTTAACAGCCCAAGGTTTCACAGTTATATTACATTTTATTGGTGTTTGCTCAATAATATAAGTATTATTTGGACAGGAATGCTAAGCTCCCTGGACGACTTTCTAAGTTATTTAAATTCTACCACCGCATTTCTACCTTTTACAATGGCTCACTCTAAAACACCATGGAGTTTTTAGATGCTAAACTGATTAAGAATGAAGCTGGTAAGGTTACGAGTCAGCTTTATAGGAAGGATTGTGGGAAGAGTGATATTTTAGAGAGGAATAGTATGCACCCAACATATGTGTACAAGAATATAGTCAAAGGGCAGGCAATGTACCATATCCAAATTGATTAACAAGAATTATGCTTTTGTTGAGAAGATGAAGCCTTTTAATAATGAATTACAAGCCAGAGGCTATAAACACAAAATACTGCATGTCGTAGGGGGGAGATAGAAAAGGGAAAGGTTTACCTTATTTTTTCAGCAATAGGTCCAACAGGTATACTCTTGATCCAGGATGTATTGCACATTGACGATCTCAGAATGAGCATTTCTTTTTCCTCAGATGCAGGTCATGTTTGTGATACCATGAGGAATAATTGGCACATTTTTTCAAATGAGAAATTAATTACAGTTGGCTCTGAACCATCATTGTGCTTTAAGAGTAAGAATAATTTGATGCAGCTGCTTTGCTATGATAAACATAAAGATAACAGAGTTAGATCACAAAGAATAGGGACCTACAGGGATGCACTACTTGTATTTATATTGAGAATAACAGCACTTTCACACATCCAGCCACTGGGAGATTATACACATTCTCCCTTTATGCAGATTGCTCTACCTATAACCTGGTTTATCTAGCTAGATGTAGAATTTGCCCAGCACTTTACACTGGAAAAACTAACAGATCCATTAGGGGATGGATCAGAGAGCACATGAGTGAGATATGTTGGAGTATAGGTACCAGTGCACTAGCTAGACATATACAGAAAGAGGGTATTGATCATTATTTTATATTTCAAGCCATCCAGTTAGTTCATTCAGATAAGTGATATTAAAACCAAGATCAAGCAAATAGAAACTAAGTGGATTATTATTATGCAATCAGATAAGGGGCATGGATTGAATGACTTTGTTTCTTTAAAACTCTATTTGAAGTCCAGGGGTTTACGTAAGTGATTTTCCACTGGAAGATTTGAAACAAAGTTTCTTTAATTATCACGTGTCAGTATACTTATATTGTCTGATGAAGCATCTGTGATGGATGCTAAAGTACTCACATAATATTTTTTATTGTTTTGGTTTTTTTGTCTGCCTTGTTTTATTAAACTTTTTAACACCACAACTGTGCTCCTGTTCACCTTTTTGGTTTATTAACTTATCATGGTTGGACTGGTGTGCCAGTAGCAGGAATTTCATCTTAATCTATATAATGTACCATAAAAGCACAAAAAAGGATTCAAACACTGCATCTTCCTGTCTTCACTGAGGATATTAGTCTTCCTCTGTACCACCACCAGACAACAGGGACAGCATGTATAACAAATCAAACTAAAAAAATAAAAAAAAGTAAAATACAAAGGAGGAGGGGGACATCAAACCCTGAACCCTTGATATGTGATACAGAAAGCACCGGCATTATCATGCTACATTAGCTGATAAGTTAACATAGAAAGCATTTTATTTTAATATAATGGCTATCTTGTGAAATGTGCAAGGCCTGCAACAGTTGGTAAATTATTAAGGAGAGAAATAGGGCACATAAAATCATGACTCTCAAACTCATAGTGGAAAAAGTCTTGACAATGCCAAAAATAATGGTGTGACAGAGAGAAAAACAATCAGGGACAGATTGTAGTTATTCCACTTATAAATGTAGAATATTACTAGAATAACAGCTTTTACAGTACAGTAGAAAGGTAAAAGGAGACACTGGGGAAGCTCTGTCAACTCAGGGACATGTAAAGGATATGAGGTGTGTGCATGTGTTTGAATGTGTATGTGTGTGGATATGGCGTGTGCCTGTGCCACAGAGAAGCATGGGCTACCAGTATTAACTGTAAGTGCTGCTCTACATTTATGGTAGTTACATTAGTCGATAGTGAGGTCTTTCTTCATTACAGCTAATGTGTCTCTGAACTGCAAAATAATTAATCACTAAAATAGGACCTTTTTACTGCAGCCCTTAACACGACCACTGTATCATTTTTGAATAATCGTTTCATCCCGACACAAGAAATGTCTTAACATGATATAAATACACTAACAGTGACTGATTTGTAATATTTCTTACAAATATGTTTATGATATAAATACCTACAAAAAAACAGCATCTGCAATACAAATATCCATATGCTGTAATGATACAACAGTATGTAAATTAAAAGAGTGAACAACTTAATTAAAAGTTTGAAAGAATATGCCAATTTAAGTTATAATTTACATCTTTAACTTATATTTAATTTGCTTACTTTGTGAATAATACCTTTTTATGTAAATCATAATGATACATTACATGCAGTGTAGCTGATCAAAATCTTGACGGATTATAAATTAAGTGCAACCGGTCTTTAAAAATTTGTTAACTAAAACTCTTTTACTTCAGATGAACAAGACATAAGTGTATATAAATATATATATATATATATATATATATATATATATATGTATATATATATATATATATATATATATGTGTGTGTGTGTGTATATATATATATATATATATATATATATATATACATATACACATACTCTGTATATATATATATATATATATATATATATATATATATAATGCTATACATCTTTGTGTGTATATATTTATACACACACTCATATATATATATATATATATATATATATATATATATATATATATATATTCATATATGAATATATGAGTGTCTCATCATTTACTGAACAGACACAACACCAAATAAAAAATATTTATCTTTTTAAATTGAATAGATCAAAACAAAATAAAAAAAAACAATATGGTTGAATTTAGTTTTATACAGTGTAGATAAGCATAAGTGTGCAGGAAAATTAATGTTTCATTGAAAAGGTGGTGGTTGTGAAGTTGTGCAAGACTGTGTTATAGCAGTTGTGAATATGCAAGTGTTCATGGGTTAGGGTTTGAGTAAGGGTAAAAAAGTGGATAGATTCAGTGTTGTGCATGTGTTGTGTCGTGTTGCATGTTGTTTTGTCACTTTTGTCTTTTGGAGTGGTACTGTTAGGGAAATGGGTTTAGTAATATAAGGTGTAGGGTTAGGGGCTAGAGTAGGGTTAGGGTTAAGATTGTAGTTTAGGTTAGCTCATATGAGTAAGAAGGTACAGGAAGGTGTTACATTCCTGCTCTGGGTCAGTAATCAAGAAGCCTTAATCCTTAGCACTGACACTGGAGTGGGACATTCACTTTGAACAAAAATAGATACAAACAGTATTTCCAGATGCAGCTCTCTGCACCAAGCACAATTTCCCTTAAGAGCACACAGGAACACACTCCATCCTGGGGCTAGGTCCCCCCTCTCTCTCTCCAGGCCTCCAAATAAACCCCCCCCACTGACACAGCTGTAGAGCTGAGTCCTCAGCTGAGTGTTCCAAGCCATGTCCTCCACCACCCTCTCTGTGAAACCAGTGCTCTGTGTCCCTGCTCTAAGTAGCTGACACACACTCTCTTTAAGAAAGGCTCTCAGGAGAGGCCACAGTGTTACCAAATACATATAAGTACTCTCATAGGTTAAACTATTCTCTAAAAGACCAGCCGCAATGAAAAGTTTAACTATAGTTAATAATAAATAATAAAAGAACATGAAAATACTAATTATTTGCAATAAACACCAGAGTTTCAGTCACAGAAAATATTAAAAATAACACAGATGAATAGATTAACACAGATACAGAAAAACAATACTTAACTAATCTCACTATATTTTCCTGACTGATCTAAAACATTCCTATTCCCTGGTTACTTACTAAAGGAAGACAAAATGAAGTGGGTGAGTGATCCTTCTTTGTCAGGTTTCAAAAACAGACTTCCCTGAGACTTCTTTCTCACCTAGTGTTAAAACATCATTTCATTGTTGGATTACAAAATGACATCACATACATCCAGTCATCTGATTATGGTTCCCACACTACCCCCTTTGATAGAAACTGAACCAGAATTTAGCACATATGTGTTATACACACAAATAGAACTTTGCTGAAATGTCTTATGGCAATTGGAAGCAATAAAACCTATTCAAAACTTGCACCCTTTCAGGGTAGTAATTAGTTTCCACCCCTAAGGCAATATAGTCAGACTCCTAGTCCTGGTTTTCACAGACATTCAGTCACTGGCTGCAATCAAAACTGTAAGATACAATTTTTATGGCCTAAACCAGGTAATTTAATTTCAGACTATTTCTCAAAGTTAGCTGGACTGAGATTACACTCTTCTTTTTCCAGTATCCTCTGTTACAGTATATTCATTTCAATAGTTACAATACAGTCTGACATACAGGTGTATTTCTTTTCTGTCCAGCAGGACCCACTGTTGGTACATTTTTAACACAAGCAGCTTTACAAATACATTTTCAACACAAGCATCTGTACAAAGTTTGATTTACAAATGACATATAATTCTTTACAAAACTCCAGCTAGCTATGCTGGCATAGATTCATAGATTAGTACTAGGCTAACTGCCCTTGTAGGCCATTTTGAACCTAGCCAATTATCCCATGTGGGAATTAAACCATGTACCACTATAAGGTAAACACCTTAACCATCATGACAACCTCCCACATAAATAATCATCTTTGCCATGTTTTGAACCTAAGCCCATCACACCTGCAGCACACTGCATTAACCCACCACACCACACAACTCTTTTGTTACACGTCCACTGCCCTTCTTCTCCTGCCATAGCTGACAATACCTCACATCATTATAAAAGGCACATGCTGCTAACCCTGACCATAACTCTAATCCAAGACATTATGTTACTAAAAAACATTTCCCTAACAGTGCCACTACTAAGACAACACTTCATTGAGGTTTTGTAGCTGGGATTTACTGATGTATGACTTTTTAGTGAGAGAGAATATTCTATATTTTGTCATTCAGTGTTTTATGATTCTTTCTCTTTTTTTGTCCTACCATCTATGAATATGTAATCATAACTATATATATATATATATATATATATATATATATATATATATATATATATAGATCTTTGTAATCATAACTGAGAGAGATACATATATAAATATATATAAATATATATATATATATATATATATATATATATATATATATATACACACACACACATATACAGAAAATTCGTTTTTGTGAAGCTCATTAGTCTCACTAGACCTATAATCTGTTTTAAGGGATGACTCTTGGTGGCATTGAAACAGAATGGGTGAAATTTGGCCAAGACACCTGGGAAATTATCCTGCTTTACAAGGGAGAAGATTTTGTTGCAATGTTCAGGATAGTTGGGCACTATGACTGTCTGTGTTGAAACAAATAGTAAATGAGAAAATTTAATGATACAACTGTATTTCTTGGAATTTACAAGATTCAACAGATTTAAGAAGTCATACAGAACTTCCAAAGCCTCAGGGAATATAGGAGTTATGATAGCTATCCAGTGAATATCTGAATGAAATTGTCTGTCTGTTCAGTGGAAGATGCTTAGAACCCAGCTGCTATACTGCAGGAAAGGACTTATGTAGTCCTTACATTGATAGTAAGAGTCTTTCAGCAGAGGACTTGAAAAAGAGAATAACAGGAAATATACCAAGTTGGCTGAGCTACGACTGGGAAATAAAGCCAATGTGGTACTGAATCCAGAAGAAAGTCTGCTTGTCTGGCATAGGCAAATAAAGCTCTGACTATGACTAAGACCCAGATGATCTAAATTTGAAATAGGCGTAGAGTTTGCTAGACTGAGTAGCTAGATAGGTAGGGGGTTCAATTGTGTGTGTGTGTGTGTGTGTGTGTGTGTGTGTGTGTGTGTGTGTGTGTGTGTGTGTGTGTGTGTGTGTGTGTGTGTGTGTGTGTGTGTGTGTGTGTGTGTGTGTGTGTGTGTGTGTGTGTGTGTGTGTGTGTGTGTGTGTGTGGAGTTGCATAAATATGACATTAACTTCTGCTGCTGTTAATAAAGCAATAGCCTTGAGTAAATCTTGGGGTGGATTTGGCAAATAGGTTAAGGTCTTTACCTAATAAACAGAAAATGTTGTTGTTGTTGTATCTTTTGGCTTTTCCTGGTTAGGGGTCGCCACAGCGGAACTTCGGTCCGCTAATGATTGGCAGTAGATTTTTACGTACCAGCTTGCCAGGCCTGACGCACAACCTTAAATGAAGGTACGCCCATTCATGCATGTCTCTGCACAGAAGAAACTTTAGCCGAGAATCGAACAGGACAACGTCTTACTGGGAGGCGACAACACTACCGCAGCACCACCACCGCAGCAATAAACAGAAAATACAAGATTTAATTCTGAGTTTGGTTATTGGCTAGCCTTAAAATATTCCTTTAGGGCAGTTAGCCTAATATTCACCTATGAACATGAACCTATTATTAGTCTGTTGTAGCTGGTGTGGGACAACAAACATGCCTATCCTAGGAAGTAGGAGGACCCAGGGATGTTCACTGACACATCCTCGCAGGGGAAGGCATGGATTCAAAAATGGCTGTGGTGCTGACATTCAGCTGTATAGGTAGTAACCCACAATGTGGGCACAGAAGAGGCTGCACTTGCATGTGGGGAGGCATAATGTCTCCCCTGGTGACTTGGATCAATCCTTCTACACCAAGGAGAGGGGCTAGGGTCTATAATATGCTCTTATTGCCAGGATGCAGTTGAGGCCAGAAAGTACATCATGGCTGTCTGAATGATGTTCCCTCTGCATGACTTTCACCCCTATGTCGGGAATACCTAGTACTGGGGAATGAATGGGCTTAAGCTTGTTGGTCGTAAAAGCAGCATTTGTCATTTCTTTGGTTGGAGCCATATGTATAGCTGAGGAATCAACAGAAGCGATCAGTATTGTGTGACAACAATTTAGGGAAGGGCAGGATGCTTTCTTAAATGACAATTCCTGTTAGATAAACTATTTTCAAGGAACGACTACTGAATCCTACACAATTGTACTTTATAAGCACTTACATGAGTGCATGGATCGTGCTATCCCAAATAGAACCAAGACGCTATCTTCCAAAAAAAGGAAGCCAATCTGGTGGTCCCCTGCCATAAACAATCTGTACAACAGAAGGAAGAAACTGTTGCAAAAGAGAGTAAAATCCCATGAGTGGAGGAGCTCCCTGGTCAGCCTAAGTAAGAAGCTGCGATCCCTGATAAAATCCTCCAAAGCTAGTTATGAAAACAAAATCGCCACTGATTCTAAAGACAACCACAAAGCATTCTATAGCTATATCAAGAATCTCAATGGCAACACTGAGATCTGCTCTGAGTTACAGCGCAATGGCACTAAATGTACAGACCCAACTGATATTGCCAACATCCTGGCAGAAAGGTTCAGTGCTAACTTTAACCCCTCCCCCTCACCTCCTAATGGCCCATCTCTATACCGGAAGAATAAAAAGTTCCTGTAATCACAGCTGCACAGGTAAAAACCACATTCTCCAAAGCCAAGAACACAGCTTCCATGGGACCAGACAACATCCCAGGCTGTGTTCTGCATGAACTACAGAACAAACTGGCACCCCACCTAAGTACCATGTTCAGTCATAGCCTCACCTCAGGCTTTGTGCCTGCTGAATAGCACACAGTGATGGTTATCCCACTCCACAAGGAGGGAGCCACCACGGACCCCGGGAACTACCGCCCCATTACCCTGACAAGCCTGATCTGCAAGGCCATGGAACGTATTACCATGGAACTTATAAACAAAGACATTGGTAATCTCCAAACTCTGGACCCCACCCAGTTCGGGTTTCTAAAAGGCAGATCATATCTCCTAAACTTGACAGACTTCTTTGAAGCAGTCAACAAAGGCATAGAAAAGGGTAAGGTGGTTCACACAGCCTATCTAGATCTTCCCAAGGCTTTTGACACCACCCCCCACTCTGGAATTATAGATAAACTCACTAAACTAGGTATAAATCCCTGTCACAAGATAGGTTGCCAACTGGCTCACTGACAGAACCCACACTGTGAAAGTAGCAGACTCCAAATCCGACTTCAGACCAGTGACAAGTGGAGTACCACAGGGTTCAGTCCTGGGTCCTCTCCTGTTTGGTATCTACTTCTCTGAAGTACAGGCTAACACAGAAGGTCTTTGGCTAATGAAGTTCGCAGATGACTGCAAACTAGGAGCCATAATCGAAACTCCTAATGATGTGAACATCCTACAAAAGGGCCTCACTGAGACAGATGCCTGGTGTCAAAGCCATAGCCTCAAGCTCAATGCCAAAAAGTGCATTGTCATCCCCTTTGGTAAAAACTCTGTACCCATGAACTACAACATATGGAGTAGTATGCTTAACACCGAAAGTGTGATAAGAGACCTTGGGACACAGGTGAACAGTAGTCTCTCCTTTGATAATCACATCACCACTGTAGTCAGGAAATCCTTCTACGTGGCACACCTCATCACAAAAGGTTTCTCATCCAGAAAAAAAAGAGGTCATTGTTCCTCTCTACTCATCACTCATTAGACCCATTATAGAGTACAATGCCCCTTTTGGTATGTACCTCACAAGGCATCTACAACAACTGGAAAGGCTGCAGAAATACCTCACAAAGAGGATTACCGGCCTAAAACAGATGCCCTATGCAGACCGTCTAAAAAAACTCCAGTTTTACTCTGTCACCTATCACCTACTCAGAGGTGATCTCTGCCTAACATACAAAGCTATGTCAAACCCAGAGCTGTTGGACATGCTCCACTTAAAGAAATCCCAATCCCTCTGAGCTACACACTCTAGGGACCTAAACCTTGTCACCACAATAAAGAGAACATGCCAGAAGGATAGATTCCTGTCCCAGAGACTTCCCATACTCTGGAATAAACTACCTATTTATATCAAACAAAGCTCCTCATTAGCACTCTTCAAGAAAAATCCTGATGATTGGATGGGAAATAGGAAATTCACCACGGGGATCACCTCTGTGGCTCTGCTCGACAGTGGCACAGGAAAATAATTTTCTTGGGTGGCAAAAGCCAGGGTACCTTTTTGGCTGGGCTTGTACAGGCCCCAGGGCCAATAACCTAGTACCTACCTATTAACCTATGAACCTATGAAATTAAATTTACAGGCAAGGATATTTTAACACTAATTCATGTGGAAGAAAATCACTATATGGCACTGCTTTCAGAACATTACAGCCTCTTGAAATATTGTGTGATAAATATCAAAAATTTAAACTGAGTACTCCATGGGTTGATTTTACTGTAATTTATCTTACAAAGCCCTTAGTCATAGGAATAAATTAATAAACTGTAAATGTCTATAATAAACTTATTGCTTAAGGTCATCAGGAAGCCTAGCTAAAATACTCACTGATATTGAGGGTAATTTAGTTACCAACAGTAAGAAGATACTAGCTGGTATTGAGGGTATATTATTTACCCATGGTAAAAAGATACTCACTGATATTGAGGGTGTATTAGTTACCCATGGTAAGAAGATATTCGCTGGTATTGAGAATATATTAGATACCCATGGTAAGAAGATACTAATTGGTGTTGAGGGTATGTTAGTTACCCATAGTAAGATGATACTCACTGGTATTGAGGGCATATTAGTTACCCATAGTAAGAAGATAGTAGCTGGCATTGATGGTGCATTAGTTATCCATGGTAAGAAGATACTAGCTAATATTCGGGGTATATTAGTTACCCATGGTAGGAAGATACTCACTTGTATTGAGGGTATATTAGTTACCCATGATAAGAAGATACTAGCTGGTATTTAGGATATATTAGATACCCATGGTAAGAAGATACTAATTGGCATTGAGGGTATTTTAGTTACCCATAGTAAGAAGATACTCACTGGTATTGAGGGCATATTAGTTACCCAAAGTAAGAAGATAGTTGCTGGCATTAATGGTGCATTAGTTATACATGTTAAGAAGATAGTAGCTGGTATTGAGAGTATATTACTTATCCATGGTAAGAAGATACTCACTGGTATTGAGGGTATATTAGTTACCCATGATAAGAATATACTAGCTGGTATTGAGGATATATTAGTTACCCATGGTAAGAAGATAGTCACTGGCATTGATGGCACATTAGTTATCCATGATAAGAAGATACTAGCTAGTATAGAGGGTATATTAGGTACCCATGGTAAGAAGATACTAATCAGTATTGATGGTATGTTAGTTATACATGGTAAGAAGATACTAGCTGGTATTGAGAATATGTTAGTTACCCATGGTAAGAAGATACTCACTGGTATTGAGGGTATATTAGTTACCTAGGGTAAGAATATACTAACTGGTATTGAGGGTATGTTAGTTACCCATAGTAAGAAGATACTCACTGGCATTGATGGTACATTAGTTATCCATGGTAAGAAGATACCAGCTGGTATTGAGAGTATGTTAGTTATACATGGCAAAAAGATACTAGCTGGTATTGAGATTATATTAGTTACCCATGGTAAGAAGATATTGGTATAGAGGGTATATTAGTTACCTATGTTAAGAAGAAATGCACAGATATTGAGAGTATATTAGTTACCCATGGTAAGAAGATACCTGCTGGTATTGAGGGTATATTAGTTACTCATGGTAAGAAGATATTCACTGTTATTTAGGGCATATTAGTTACCCATGGTAAGAAGATAGTCGCTGGCATTGAGGGTACATTAGTTATCCATGGTGAAAACATACTAGCTGGTATTGAGGGCATATTAGTTACCCATGATAAGAAGATACTTATTGGTATGGAGGGTATATTAAGTTAGGTCTATATTAAAACCCAGAAAGATCTAAAATGTGAATGTATGTACATCGACGGTTCTACCTGACGTGGCAGAACATCGACAATGCAGAAGACCGACAACCACATCGACACATAAAGGTTGATGTACATGCACAGCAAAACATGAAAATGGCAAAACTCAAAATGCTGAATGTGTTTTGTCAGCAAAACGTGTCACAAAGGTAAGTACAAAATAAAAAAAATACATTAACACGTTTATGCACGGTGGCAAGCCACCCTGCACCCCCCACCTCCACACCCCCCTTCTTTAATATACCAACTCTGAGACTGCACTACAGTGGGGAAAAGGATATATTTCCCTATCCCCACCACCATGCTGCTGGCTAGGAAACACTTTTGGCATTTTGATTTTCACCATTTACGTGTTTCGCTGTGTATGTACATTGACCTTTATGTGTCGATATAGTCACGTTTTAGATCTTTCGTGTTTCTAATATGTAACTATATTAGTTACACATGATAAGAAGATACTTTCTGGTATTGAGGTTATATTAGTTACCAATGGCAAGAAGATTACCTCCATATACACCATGCAGTAATTTATGGTTGTAAAACTATGAGCAGAGCCAAGGAATACAATGGAATAGCCACTTTAAAGTTTCAAAAACTATCTCCAGTGCCTTGGCATAACTACCTTCTAAAAGGTAACAACATGGGAATAATGCATGCAGGTGGTATCCCTGAAAAGCTGATCACTGTTCAGAGTGACATAACCAAGAAACAATATCACCTGTAAATGAAGGAAACCATCACAAACTGGCACATCCTGAAGTTGCATGCCATACATTAAGCACAGTACTACACCAATGCACTGTTCCCCACCAGGATAACACAGTGATGGCATCCGTTTCTATACCAATCTGCATGAAAGCACAAAAGGCCTTCATTTGCATGTTATGCAAACAAACCCTTCAGTACAGTCATGTGTCACTAAGGTAGAAGTGTTTATGAGCCACCCTTGGCTAGGAGAGCATCATCCTGTGCTGACATAGCAGTACTCAATAAAGCATGTAATACTACAAATATATACCCATGCATGGTCTGTATGCTCTGTTTATTTGTTCCCTGTAGAAACACCTACACTGAAGTGTGCAATTGCAGCAAGATCATATGCTGTATTTCACAGCATTGTCACCTGTAACCATGCTTCTATGTGCTCCCAACACACTGGCATAGGTCAGAATCTATGATCACAACCTCAGGGCACACACATATACACACACACACACACACACACACACACACACACACACACACACACACACACACACACACACAAAATCACTCTACCACCACCTTTGACCTTATGCCACGCCCATGGTCATGCAGCACAGTCAAAGCACATAGTGCTATGAGGATTATGGGCAATAGCTATGGTACACCAGCTGGAATATAGTGACATAATTCCACATCAAAATATAACACAAAATGTTTGCATACGGATACAGTGTGCCATCCTTGTCCATGGCACTTGTGGTTCAGGTCCATATGGGTAAAGTCTAACATAAGAATGATTCACTTTTATGAAGCTTGCTGTTTTCAGACCATATACATGTCATAATACACAAAGCCCATTTGTGGAACTGCACACTATTTTTATTAATCTATCTGGAAGTTAATGAAGGAGGAGGTATTTTATTTTAGAAAGTTTGAATATTAAAATTGTATGAGCTATTATCAAAGCAGGTTTTGAGTGCAGATATTACATACATAAATAGTATTAAGGTTAATAAACCCTTTCCCTCACAAAATAATACAGAATAAAAGTGGGTTTACTAGAAGCTACAAAAACAGTTTTAGCTGCTAATTTCTTTCTGATTTGAATGGTGATATCATAATCAATGTAAACAGGAAATATAACATGAGTTGTAGTTTGATGTTAAAACAATTTGTTAGAGATACTGAGTTATGTGCCAGAAAGATGGTAAAACACATTATACTTATAAGCTAGTTAATCTTCGCTCAAGGCCAAAATGTTGCATGGGCAAGGCATAACTCATAATACTTTGGAAGAAATCAAAACATTTAAAGACCGTGGACAAGATGACCAGAGAGGATTGCACTGGGTGGATAATACCTGGTCACCCATTACTTGGGGTACCAAGCAAATTGCTGCAGTACTATCATCCAAGAGGTGGCAGGTAGGTATGAAAGATAACTGTTACTCGTGGGCTGCAGAAATTGATGCCAATGGATAGAAATGCTTGGGAGTTTGGAAAAAAAGGCTGTTAAGCTGGAAGACTGCTTATTGGGAAAGTGACTTTATTTAAGGATGCCATAGATGCATGGCAGCAGGAGCTACATAAAGACTTAGCAGAAAATACAAAGGATGAGGAGGTATTATGCAAAAGAACATATACACTATGAAAGAGTATTGTATCAGATGGTTGAAGGTACTGAGGAACTTAAGAATAAGGCAAGCAACTGATATGGTTATGACATGCCAGACAGGGGCATGAACAAAAAACTGATATTATAACAAAAAGATGCACAATTGCAAAGCTCACATTTTAAAAGCCTTTTCAGAATAAAAGCAACATCATAATATGATTATTTTGATACATAGTGACAAATCATAGAATGCTGTGTCAGACATGTTGAAAGTAGCAAGAATAATTAGGAAAAGAATCTGTGAGAAAAAAAAGTTTCTGCAAGGTTAGTGAACACAGGAAAGTTGGTATAGTTTGCATAAAACTATCACAGACCTTTACTATATTCCATTATGTTAATAAAAATCAATTGAAGTGATTGCAGTAGAATTATAAAAGAATAAAAAAATCAGCAGGATATCATAGTTTAGAAAATGAGTTTTGCAATATAAAAACAGTGCAGACAGGTATCACACTTGGTTTGTAATGTTTTTCTAAGATGTGAAGGCATCTTAACATGGAATGAATATATTCATAAAGGTCAAAGAGAACATCATAAACCTAGAAATGTTGCACCCATACTTAATATTTACAAGAACATGAGAAGGACACGGTGACATAAAGAAATTAATCTATGACTTTCAATTTGCAGGAATGAACTGGATTGAAAATCAGCATTTCATTATTTAAGAAATTATGGGTAGCAGCACAGACTCTGAATGGTACCTATTAGGGAAAGAGTCATGAAACTAACCGCTTTGGGCATCAACCATTGTGTGCAGTATCTTCTAGGTATAACATGTATCATACTTTGAATGATATGCCAGTAAAAATTGGCTCTAGGTAATTTGGTTGCATTAAGTAATGTTAGCAAAATGATTAGGGGGTACTTGCCAGCGATAAGTGGGTAAAGGATATAGCCTACTCTGTTATAAGCCAAGGGACAGTGTTAATGGTGGGAAGGGTCTTTCTGCCCCTATTGGCCAGTATGTGACACAATAAAGCCCGGTATCCCTAGGTAAATAAGTTACTATCTGCTCAGTGTTCAGTTGCCTTGCTTGGGTTACCTGGGATAGGTCTGTTGAGTGAAAAGCTGAATGTAAACCCATAGAGTCAGCCAAACATAAAGTAAGGATTGCTACACTAAATATAGATCAAGTGACAAAAAGCAGCTTGGAAGTGGATGGCATTACAGTAATAAGGAGAATGGACATCCTGTGTTTCTAGGACTCAAGGTGGAAGGAAACTTCAGAATAGCCATTTGAATTGGGATCTAGAGTCGACTATGCTAGAGGATAGACAGGAGAGGATGCAGGGATTATGACGAGGAAGAGTCTTCTGAAGACAATGAGGGATGTCATCAGAATTAGTGACAGACTCATGGCAATTTCACTCCAGAGTAAAAACAGCCCAGTATTCATAATCTCAGCCTAAGCTCTACAACATGCTGGTGATGTCATAACAGCACAGTATTCATAATCTGAGCCTAAGCTCTGCAGCATGCTGGTGATGTCATAACAGCACAGTATTCATAATCTGAGCCTAAGATCTACAGCATGCTGGTGATGTCATAACAGCACAGTATTCATAATCTGAGCCTAAGATCTACAGCATGTTGATGATGTCAAGGAAAAAGACTGCATTCAGATATACATAGCAGGACCAACTAGATGCAGTAGGACAAGAGCTGATGTTGATAACTGGGAACCTGAATGCTCATATCTCAACAAGCAGAACAACATATGAAGACCACCTGGATCCACATTGGTGGTGAAATAGGAATAAAGAAAACAAGGCCATTCTAAGCATCTGTCTGACAAATGGTTTAATGGTGGCCAACAGATGGTTCAACAAGAAAGACAGTCACAAGATCACATACAAGAATGGCCAATATGCAACTCAGGTAGACTTCCTCCTAGTAAGGAATTAGAAATGCCATTGGGATAGAAATAGAGATAGGAAAGTCATTCCCCATGAAACAGTCAACTCATGGCATAAATCTCTCATGGTCAAAATCAGCTGCAAACATGATAAGATTAGGCTTTAAGGCCAACAGAGACTAGGCTGAAGACCTGAAAGTTGACTGGACCAAACGCACAAGAGTCCAAGGAAATACTCAAGGCTCTATCGCCTCAGGAAGAAGAGGGTATAGATTGTGTTGAAGAAGAAAGACAGCATTTGTGAAGACTACAGAACGCACGTCGGTGACCAGGTATGAAAATAAGATCAGTAAGGAGAGCTGGTAGTGGAACGCAGAAATCCAGGAAGTTATCAAAAGAAATAAAGAGGGCAGGAAAAACTGAGAGGTAGAAAAGACAGACAAGACTAAGAAGGAATACAGGCTGGCTAATAACAAGGTTAAGAATGCAACTGTAGTAACAAAGAACTAGGCAGAAAAGGCACTCTACTGGCTTCTGGAAAGTTACTTCGAAGGGGGCACAAAGAAATTCTATTAGTTTGTAAAGCAAAGAAAGAAAGATAAAGAAAATAGTCATCAGACACCCTTCATAAGGGATGCCAGCAACAACCTGCTCACCAGTTCACACGGCACCAAAGGGAGTACTTCCAGCAGCTTCTGAATGAAGAAAACCCCACAGAAGTTGTACTGCCGCAAACACAGCCTATGATGAGAGAAGAGGAGGAGCCCACCCTAGAAGACGAAAGAGCAGCACTAAGGAAAATGAAGTCAGGGAAAGGAGTACATTCAGATGAGGTCATGGCAGACATGATCAATATGCTGGGTGAGTTAGGGGAGAAATGGTTCCTCAGAGTACTTGTGGCAGTATGCAGAGAAAGGCACATCCAAAATGGCTGTGGAGTAAACATACTAGTGCCAGTGTGCAAGAACAAAGGGGACATACACAACTGTGGGCAGTACAGAGGTATTAAACTCTCGTCACACTGCATGAAAGTAATGGGCAAAATGAATGCACAGAGTAACAGAAAATAAAGTAGGAGATGAGCAGTTTGGATTCAGATCAGGATGCTCCACAACTCACCTAATGTTTGCAGAGAGGCAGATTGTTAAGAAGTTAGAGCTGAGAAAAGAGTTTAACTGGGTATTCCTACACTTGGAGAAAGCATGTGACAATCTCCCAGTAAAACTGATTTGCACTAGTGATAATAAGTTACAGCAGGCAAGTGGTTGTATGAGATGTATCTCTATATTAGAAAGGTGCAGCAATATATCTAATTACTTTGGTTTGAACAAGTATATAAGCATGTTATACAATCTAAAATTTGGATATAATATGTATACCCGATTGCACAAAGCTGTGTTTTATATATAGTAATTTTTTACTGTTGTTATGCTATATATGAGATGGCCGTTTGTCAGTTTGTTTGTTGCTTTTAAATTAAATAAGGGAATAATTGATGATGCTCCTTATTTAATTAGGGGGCGTCTATGTTTTAAATGATTTGCTGAATGTAAAGTTTGAACTTAATGAGTGTGAGGAGATACATATAAATATTGCTTTTTATGGGTTTCTTTGTTTGTATATGGTCTGATGAAGCCATGATATGTGGTGAAAGCGCTCACCTATAAATAAATGTGTTTCTTATTTTTACTGAATGGTATTTCAAGTCATGCTTCAGTGTACCATTGCTGTTTTTTGATGTTTTGTTTGCCATTTACAATGGGACCTGTTTACCTGCTGGGTAGTATTCTATATCAGTTCAATACGAATTGTAAGTGTAATATTACTAAATTTCTGCAAATATCAGATATATTATCTAAACAGAGCTGGTATTTTTACATGGTTCATAAATTGGAAAAATTTGCATTTTCATAGAAGCATTCTTCACTGAAATAGCAATTATATACCTTTTAATACCAACAGAAAATGCAATTATTTCTCCAATAAAAGTGGTTCTTATTAATACTGCTATACCAGCTGATCTTGAGGATCAAAACTGTCATAAATAATTTTTATCCATTTATACTTAGAAGATATACTTACTGATTATCAGTTAGTATGTTTCTTGTAATAAAAACATATCCTCATTTCTATTTCTAACATTCTAACACACACACACACACACACACACACACACACACATACATATCTTGGTTACATTCATTTGAT
Organism: Protopterus annectens; assembly: GCF_019279795.1. Lineage (NCBI taxonomy): Eukaryota > Metazoa > Chordata > Ceratodontiformes > Protopteridae > Protopterus > Protopterus annectens. The sequence continues at coordinate 1,472,813,486 of NC_056741.1, forward strand.
TTAAAGTCAAAATATCTTAATGCTGTTGGTGACACAAAATATCTAAAAGTCAGAATATCAAAAACTTGGAATTTGCCCTGTTGTGCTATCCCAGAGTTGGTATAATTAAATCAAAGAGTGTAGGGGGTGCAAGGGGGCTTGCCCTCTGTGTAAAATAGGCATCATTTTTTTTTAAATTTATGGGCCTTCCAAACCCCTGCTAATTATATATACTAACTCCAAGATCGCACAGTCTCTGAAGAGAGATATAATCCCTAACTCCAGGGATTATCCATTCTTGCACAGCTGTCAGCCATCTGTATTGTTGAACAAAGTGGATATAGGTAGATAGACAGATATGTATATATATATATATATATATATATATATATATATATATATATAAAACTGCGGTGGTGGTGCTGCGGTAGCATTGTCACCTCACAGTAAGACGCTGTCTGGTTCGATTCTCAACTAGAGCATCTTCTGCGTGGAGACATGCGTGAATGGGCATACCTTTGTTGAAGGTTGTGCATCAGAGCCGGCAACTCGGTACGTAAAAATCAACTGCCAATCATTAGCAGACCGGAGTTCCGCTGTGGCGACCCCTAACCGTGAAAAGCCGAAAGACACAACAACACACATATATATATATATATATATATATATATATGTGTGTGTGTGTGTGTGTGTGTGTGTGTGTGTGTATATATATGGGTCCCATTTAGTATATGGCCGACACCATATGATAGAAGTTTTAAAACTTCAAACACCTAAACAGAGATTTCCATATAGCGCAGAACGGAAATGTTCTCTTTTCCTCGCTGTAGTGTGATCTCGGAGTTGGTATATTTAAATAACGGGGGGTGTGGGGAGGTGCAGGGGGGCTTTCCCCCTGCATAAACATGTAGTAATTTCTTTTTGCTTTTTTTTTTTTTTGAAAGTTCGAAGTTTTAAAACTTCAATTATATGGTCCCGGCCGTATGAGATCAAAAGTTTTGAAATTTTGATAATTCAAATATATTTATTTATTTATTTATTTATTTTACATTTGTTAACCGGGTTAGTCTGGCTGCGCGTTTGGCTCATTTTCAGCAGAGACCCGGGGAGAAAAGTTCCTCAGGACTAGAAAACAATTTATTAAATTTTAGTAACATAGTAGTAACAATCAGCTATAGGATCTTACAAGCAGAGACCTGGAGAGAAAAAAAGGCAGGTAATCACATGAATAAGAATTAATGCATCAATGGTCTTTCAGCTAAAAATGGCCTTAACACTACTTTATCATTAAGGCCAACCCCTTTGTCAGCCTGCATCCTAACTATCCATTTAACTTCACGTTGCTCTGTTTGAATTTTAAAATTTCCTAGCCTACATGTCCTTGGGACTAATTCAAGGACCAAAAATAGGAATCTCTGGGTAGTGCTGTGTTGTAGAATGTGCCTCGCTAGCCATTTGTAGCTGAAAGACCATCAATGCATTCATTCTTATTCACGTGATTTTTTAAGCCACATATTTTAAATGTTTTGTTGGATATACTAGAATGTATTAGTTTTAATAAAACATAGTGTTTTGGTTGTATTCATATATTTATGTTTATATTTATTCTTGAGTTAATGTATTTTAAGAAATTTTCTATTGCTCTATATACCTTTAAAAATGTGATGTGTGGCTAATTGAATTATTTAATTAGTTTTAATTAATTGTTTCATCTATTTTAGGGAAGTGATTTGAGCACTGCATTGTTAAAGTCTGAGGAAGTGTCCATCAAGACGTGAAAGCGCTTACTGATCTGAATTAAATCGTTTGCCTGTCATTGCCTTGTATGCTCTCTCTTTTTCATTTACTGGTATATATAAGTAGTGGGGTGTGGGGGCATCAATTAGTTGGGTTTTGTGTGTCTGTGTTGTGTTGGTTTGTTATGGTTTAGAGAGGAAGATCTTGTATGTTTTTGTTTATGTGGTGGAGGGTGTATTAAAAAATAGAGCATCACATACTGAAAATTCAGCATTTTGAACTTTCAATATAGTGATGTTTGTTTTTTTCTTTTTCATTGTAGTGTACTTTTGACATTTTCATCTTGAGGTACTGAAATTCAATATTTCAGTATTTCGAGATTTGAAAATGGAGCTATATATATATATATATATATATATATATATATATATATATATATATATATATATATATATATATATATATATATATATATATATATATATATATATATATATATATATATATATATATATATATATATATATATATATATATATATATATATATATATAATATATATATATATATATATATATATATATATATATATATATCTACACACACACACACACACACACACACACACACACACACACACACACACGTGTCTGATTGAACACTCACAATAGCAAATAATGAAAGAACAATCATTTTAGACTGAATCTAAAATGATCAAAAGCAACAAAAACTATTTTTTGACGGGGCAAACCACACTTCACCTCCCATGCACACACACACCCTGCTAATTATTCCCTTACCCCACTGCACAACAATCCCATAAAAAGGCTGCTGGCAAAAACTCCATTGAAAGCAATGTCCGCTGTTATTCACAGCCTGAAATAACATTTGCTCATAGAAGCGATATAAGCATTTGTTGTTTCAGACTGCATCCATATGTATGTATGTATGTATATGTATTTGGAGTATGCCTTATTAAACAGTGGCTGCAAGACAGAGAAATTGATCCCAGGCAGGACATCAGCCTACCACAGGATACATGAGCCCATGCGCAAGCACACAGACACACACACACACACACACACACACACACACACACACACTCACACACACAAACATTCACTCACTCACACATGACACATATATCTAGTATTTCCAATTAACCTACAACATGCCTTTAGGATGTGGGATGAAAGCACATTAAGATGTGGAAAATACGAAACCACCCAGCAACTATCAAAGTTGACTAAGTGTGGGAGGGGTGCAGATTCAGAAAATAAGGTATCCCTGCCAAAAAACAAACCGAAGAGGAAAGACTTATGAGGCAGCAACACTCATCTGCTGTAACACTGTTATGTAGCTTTAATAAGCTTTATTTTTTTCCAATAGACTGGTTAAAGTAACAGTCTCCATTGTCGACACACATTAAAAAGGGACTTTGTATAGAGGTAGGAGTAATCAATAACATATTATGTAATGGCTGTGTGAGCTGTGCTAGAGAGGAACAGACCAATAAAGCAACCTGCCAGTTCAAAGTGAGTTATCATTAGATACATGGAGGTATATTTAGTTACACTGGCAGGCAGCAACAGACAGTGGATACAGACATCCAAGATTCATTGTTTATTTTAACCTCAGTATTCACTAGATCATCTTATTTCAAGACAGCAGTCTGTACTACAACTCTTAAAGAGGTTAGCCTTTATTTCTTACATTTCAGACTCATAAAGGAATTTAATTTCTACATGCACAGCAAACTCACAGCAATTTTTCAATGCCTAAATGCTGTTAGCTATTCCCCCATCCAAACTGTTACATATTTTACTGCCCAGAATCATCTAAAGTAGTACTTTTAGAAGTTTACCAGCCGAGTCATAAAAAGACAAAACTGCAATTTCAAAAACAAGCCCGCAGACAATTAACTCTACTAATTACTGCATATGTTTTCTTTATCTGCTATAATGACGCATGCTTTATGACCTGGCTTTTGGCTGAAAAGAGGTCGTGTTAAAACAGCTCACCTACTTGCTGAACAAATAAACAATAAATAAATGTACCAAACAAACTATAGTTCTACCCATATGCTCCCCCCCAAATTAGATATTCTCCCATTAAAACATCATTAATCATAAAAGATGGGATGCTGGATGTAGATTAGTTTCAGAGCCAATCAAGTTCTCAAGTTCTTTCTTTCTTTCATTTCTTTCTTCTTTATTTTTAATTTATTATTTTTTTAGTTTTGGACAATAGGTAACATGAGATTTATAATTCCATGCAGTTAAACATCAAGTTCCCACTATACTATCCTATGCAGACACATGCTTATCTCTTGTATTAATTACCTTTTGTTTACAATTCATATCCAGTTATTACTGGTTTACTTTTTGTTGACCCACTTCACTGCACTTGAAACCACAGTCTGGTTTCAAAGGATACCAAAGATGACTTTTATACTGATGGACTGGGGATAATTTTGCTAGGATACCCAGAAACCCTCCTACTCTAGTTTCATTACGGGAATGGGATCTTTAACTTCCACCTGAGTTACCATCATATTCATGCAGATGGAATTTCAATGTAATGTTGCATTCAAAGTGCAGGACCTGCGATGTGTAGCATGCCACATTTGCATGTTTCAGGATCAGTGTTTGGACTGGGGACTAAACCCACAGCCTTCTGATCTTTATGATATCAAAGATGTGTGGTACCCACTGAGCCATATTCATTGTGACCTAGATGTTGCATCACATAATCTTGAGTCAAAATGTAATCAGAATAAGACTCTCAACACCTGTAAATTTAATAATCTGAATCCTATCTGTTTAAAAGTCTTTACGATTATGAAGTGATTAATGGCAAAGTCATAAGCCAAATTCAGCAATAGTGCACAGTTATACAGCAAAAAGGAAATACTTATTTTCTTAAATACATACACAGATCTCTACATTTCATTTTAATAGCAAAGGAAGATAAACTCTCCAGGTTAAAACATGATTGCTGGTAGGGTGGAAGAAATGCCAGTAATGCGTGATGTATAACACACTTCCTAAGAAGAGAGAGACTTTGGTGATGATGAAAACACACCAATACAGTAATTTGTTCAGAAAGAGTACAGCTCAATTCAGGTACATAACCAGCCCCCAAAGATATAAGAATATAATTAAAGTTGTGTATTAAAGCAAATATTACTGAAAACAGAAACATAAGATATAGTTTTGCTAGAATGGTGAAATCTCATAATAAGATCAGAATATTGTACTAACACAAGGTAAAGCTGCAGGTGCCTACACAAATGATAACTTGACTGTAAGGAATTATGAACGTGGAGTTAATAGTAGTACAAACGATCAGAGAGTTAAGGACTTAGCACCTGAAATTACTGTTTGTGTAGTACCAAGTGTTTCTACTGAGATGTATTTTAAGAACAAAAATAAAGATGCTTGTCCTCCTCCCATAAAATTACAAAAGCAGTTTCTGCAGTCGAAGTCCGATAATTTGGTCAGCTTACAAAAAACTAATAAGATGTTACTGGCTTCATTTAGTTCTTTTGCCAAAACGTTACAACAGATTTGTAACAAATTTAAAAATGTTGGAAAAAATCAGTCAGCAATATTGTACAGATGCAACTTAGTATCATTAACAAGAAAAATCTCAAATGAGGCAAGTTGTTGAACTTAATGATGTTAGCCAGTAATGAGCATGAATGTGGTCTTCTTAAAAACAGAATATCTGATATTTTAGACAAGCAGCAATCCTTCTGTAATAAGATGGTTGACTGTGATCTAAGTATGAGAAGGAAAAACTTGTGAATATTAGGTGTGCTGGAAGCATGGGACAATGAGTCTGGTTGGAAAATGTATTACAGAAAATATTCAAAGTGATATTACATTCGCAAGAATCAAATGAAATAGAAACAAATAGATTTGTATTGGTTTCAACAGTCTGCAAATGTTTCAAGAAAAGATTTAACAAATGCTAGGCCAAGACCTATCCTACTAAAATTTGTGAAATGAAGATAAGGAAAAAATACTGTCAAAAGTTATGAGAAAGAAGACTTTTTTTCTTGAAAGAGGCTCCATTGTTATCTTTGCAGATCTACCACCAGATGTTGTTAAGCAAGGAAAGTCATCTGCAAATTTATGACAACCACTATGGCAAAAGAAAATTACCTTATATATTTTACAATTTTGGTAAAATTAAAAGTAGTATGGAAGCCTACTTCATTGGTGTTGGATCTTGGAAATCAAAGCCAGAAGAGAGCTGACGATACTTGGAATTATATAGTTTGGTCACTCATTCCAGGAAGCTTGCAAATTTCTGCTCTATTTGGACTACAGACTTCATTATATATTTCATTTCACTTTGCATGACTTTCATTTTTTAATTCTTTTGCATGGGTGTGGTGAAACGAAGCTATCCTACCTGCAGAGTTTATTTCAGCAAGGTACATAACCAATTTCAGTAAATATTAAAATACTTTCAGTAAATCTTAATAGTGTTCATAATTTTGCACGATTCAAAAAATTGATGAATTATGTTAGAAATAGAAATGAGGATATATTTTTATTACAAGAAACGTACTAACTGACAATCAGTAAGTATATCTTCTAAGTATAAATGGATAAAAATTATTTCTGACAGTTTTGCTCCTCAAGATCAGATGGTATAGCAGTATTAATAAGAACCACTTTTATTGGAGAAATAATTGAATTTTCTGTTGGTATTAAAAGGTGTATAATTGCTATTTCAGTGAAGAATGCTTCTATGAAAATGCAAAGTTTTCCAATTTATGAACCATGTAAAAAATACCAGCTCTGTTTAGATAATATATCTGATATTTGCAGAAATTTAGTAATATTACACTTATAATTGGTATTGAACTGATATAGAATACTACCCAGCAGGTAAACAGGTCCCATTGTAAATGGCAAACAAAACAGCAAAAAACAGTAACGGTACACTGAAGCATGACTTGAAATACCATTCAGTAAAAATAAGAAACACATTTATTTATAGGTTAGCGCTTTCACCACATATCATGGCTTCATCAGACCATATACAAACAAAGAAACCCATAAAAAGCAATATTTATATGTATCTCCTCACACTCATTAAGTTCAAACTTTACATTCAGCAAATCATTTTCAACACAGACGCCCCCTAATTAAATAAGGAGCATCATCAATTATTCCCTTATTTAATTTAAAAGCAGCAAACAAACTGACAAACTGCCATCTCATATATAGCATAACAACAGTAAAAAATTACTATATATAAAACACAGCTTTGTGCAATCGGGTCTACATATTATATCCAAATTTTAGATTGTATAACATGCTTATATACTTGTTCAAACCAAAGTAATTAGATATATTGCTGCACCTTTCTAATATAGAGATACATCTCATACAACCACTTGCCTACTGTAACTTATTATCACTAGTGCAAATCACAGACATACAAATTCAGCTACATTAATCAGCTTCAGTGCTTTTGAAATTATAACAGCATATCACTACAATAAGGCTTTATATTCCAAATAGGATGACTATACAAATATCTAAGCCTTCAGTCCGAGGACATAAGTCATATTGGATATATGCCTCACTTGCTCCTAGACATAATAAAATAAGATATGAACTAAACCTTATTCTAAGCATGGTAGTATACTTCGGCCACCGCCAATGCTAAAATCCATTTAACAGAAAATGGTAATAGGTAAATAACTTCCATTCATTGCCCATTTCAACTTTTTTGTGTACATGATAGTGCTCGTGCTATCACTTGTGCGTAAATACACTATCTAAATTATGTCACTGCGTTATCCCCATTTGTTCAAAGACAGCTATATCTCCATAGCCGTATAGAAGCTATATTCATCTATCCTTCTTAAAATATATAAGATTGGGGTTATCTAATAAATAGTTCAAGTCTGGTTAATACACATAACTTGAACCTATGCTCATATATAAATTTCATAACTATTACCATAGATGTATACCTGTATGCACAACAAAACTCTATTAGTTACTATACCCCATGAATTATTATTACAACCCCCATTAGGATGGAGTTGCTAGCCATATAAATCACATTTATTTAGAAAGCTTAAAAGTATTATATAAGATCAGAAAATGCTCCACATCATGTAAAAAGCTTATTAAAATGCATAATTGTAAATACACATACTAAACATTTTTATAGTGTGATCATATCAAATTCTACTAAAGTCACAGAAATTTTGCATACTAAAATATAAAAAATATAAAAATATATGAGTTTATATATAACATAGCATTAAGCCTGCACTCAATGACTAACCAGAAATATATTAAGCAAGTTAGTACATCCTCTTAATAACAGAAAGTAGAATAATAAGAATGGGCATCAACAATTTCACCCTGACTAGGTTCATACAAATTTTAAAAATAAATATAACACTTCATATAAGATGTAATTGGCTTAACTGAACCATAAGTGAGCCATAACAAAAAGTTATATATTAGTATCTAAAGATATTTAGAGATACTTGTATAACTCAGATACTCCTATCTAGTACACTTAAATATCATACCAATATTGTATGTAGTTGTTGCAACCATTTATATATGACTATGGATGTTTATAGACATATCAAAGCTAGAATATACTTTATATAATCTAATCACATTCTAATTCTAGCCTTAAAAATAAAAGTCTAAGGGGCATTATTACAATATAAAACATATGACCTATGTATATCAACATAGGGCAGACCAAGGACATATGACAAATAAGGATCTATGTTACAAGCATACCCATATAACAATATTTTTTAAGAAACATGGTAAATCCAATCCATATGTATTTTTTAATATATATCTATATAGCCTAGTATTTGTTCATTTAAAACTACTTTCTAGGTAGTCCCCTTGCTTCCAATACACACTTCATAGAGATTTTACCATTAAGGCCTAATCCTTTTTTAGCTCAAAGCTTTAATATCCATCTTAGTTCACTGTTCTTAGTTAAATTTTTAATGTTCCCCATTCTATGTCCAAGGCTAATTTGTGCTAAGCCCATAAATTTAAAGTTATGATTCAAAGCACTCATTTCATTATACTTTGATAGTACACTAACTGAATGTCTGTGTTTTATTCTATTACTGTGCTCTCTTATCCGTTCTTTCTTTAAATGCAGGGTTAGTTTTCCCCACATAAAAGCGTAGACAGCAGTCACATTGCACTAGGTATATTATGTTTCTACTTTTGAAATCAGTTACATTATGTACCTTGTATATCACATGTGTTTCTGGATGTATAAACTCATTAGTTTGCTTAATATACTGGCACATATTGCAATGACCACATTTTATAGTCCCAGTCACTATTAGCTCTTTAGGAATAGCTTCATGCTTTGGGTAACATAACATCCTTTTGAGATTCTTCCTATTTTTAAAACAAAAATGGGGTTGTTCTCCTACTACTGTTTTAATCTTAGAATAAGTCATGAATAATGGCCAATGCTTATAAAATATGTCCTTTACTTTATTTACATCATTAGTATATGGTATAGATATTTGTACTTTATTCGCTCCTTTATATGTTTCAATTAGATGCCCTCTTTGTAATTCTACATTCAGGCCAGCTGAGAAATGTGGCTTTGCTCTGCTACTTCTCATAGTTTTAACTTTTTCTAGTACTGGAATCACTTCTCTGCCCTGATATCCCTTTTGATATAAATTTCCCTCCAGTTGAACAAGGCCTTCGTTGAATGCATTTTCCTGATTACTCAAGCGTGTAAGTATATGGGAGTATTGAAAAATTTATGGATGAAAGAAAACATTTTGAAGATAAATATAAATACCTGACTAATCACTATTTTTAGGATATCTACAATATGCTGATAATATTGGTAATCCTTTTGCTATTCAATATACAAAATCTAAAATATGTGATACAATTAAGTTACAACAAAATGCTCAAGGGGAAGTGTGTGAGTCACATGAAGAATTTGAACAAGTAATGACTGAATATTTTAAACAAATATATAATTAAAGATGCAGTCAAGAAGAGAGTATACTTAATAGTGTTATACAATATTCTCCAAGAAAACTTCTGATTTTGAAATTAATTTTGTTATTAGTGAAATTATAAAATATTTGAAGAAAAATGGAGGTCCAGGGCCAGATGGCATTTTAGCTGAATTTTAAATTAAGAATAAAGAAGAATTTGCACCTTATTTATTACAATTGATACAATTAAGTATTTCAAATTGTAGCATTCCACCTTTGCTACAAGAAGCAATAATAGTTTTAATTCATAAAGATTATAAAGCTGGATCCATATCTGTTCATTATCATTCTACTTCAATTTTAAATACAATTTTAAATACAGATTACTGAATAATTTCAAGAGTGGTTAATAAAAAGATAGTAGCATAACTTGATAATATTTTAATGAAAACATAATTTGGCTTTTTTCCAGGATGAACCATACAGCAAGCTAATAAACTGCTACAGTCAATTACATTACTGTCAATATAATTATTAAAGTAAAGTGGAGCTTTTAAAATTTGATACTATTGCTATTATAAATCAGAAACTCATATGGAAAGTTTTAGAGTATTATTCCTTGCATTATAAAATCTTAATGATAATTAAGAATTTATATTCATATGTATATGCCAAACATAAAATGAATGTTTTAGTAAAGAACTTTCAGATGACCACGGTTGTACTACAAAATTGTCCAAACCTCCCTTTTTGCTTTAGCTATTAATCCATTATTATATAAAATATAAAAAACCATTGAAGGAATCCCTGTTAATAATGGTTATGTAACAAATGTAGTATATGGGGATGATTTTGTAGTTATTATTTCAAGATTTAAATAAGATACAAATAATTTGCAGGAAATATTCAATAGCATATGTGAAGGCTTCCAGCCCAGCTACCTAGAATTTTATTACTAATTCTATGTCATTGTAAATATTAATATGATCCATAGGCTTGTCTACACATGCAGATAAACTGGATGTTATGTACTGAGCTTCAAAAATATAACCACAGTGTACCCTGCTGGAAAAGAGCAGAAATGTGATAAACTATATGCCTATGCGAATGTATGTTTTCATAGCAAAAGTTGGGACAAACAAATTTAGCTTGCAAACTCTGAGAAAATAAGTAAAATGTTTTATGATGGTGGTTGAAAAGAGAGGTAATTGAAGGTTTCAAATGTAAAAGGTGTTTAAACGTTTTACGATTTCCAGTTCCAGGCAAGTTTCTAAGAGATAATTATTCTTGACACTGAGGTGTTGTATTTTAAGTTCCTGTTGGCCTGGAAGCTAAAAGCAGAATTGGCAAGAATGATGTAATCTGAGATGACCCAGCAGAAATGTTTGTGATTAATTTAACAACTATCTCAGAGAGAAAGTCTGTGCATTTTGTATCTTGTCTCTGGACCTGAAAATCGACTCATCACTACTCATCTGTATTTGCCTGGCTCAGTAAGTAAGACATTTAGAACATAGTATCTCTTTTAGAGATAGATAGGAATACAGTAAGATTAATTTAGATGTTTCTGTATTTATGGGAGACTGTCCTGCAATGTTGTTTTAAAGTATTTCCTGTGATTCTGAACACTGTTGTCACTGTGTTGAGTTAATGAATATTGTCTTGTTCTTTTATTATTTATTATTAAATATATTTAAACCATTTAATTGTGGCTGGTTTGTTTATAGATATTTAAGCTCCTAGAGTACATGCATATGTATTTGGTGATACTGTATTGGCCACTCCAATAGCCTTCAAGTCTTAGTCACACTTACCATTTGGATAAAAGTAAAATTACACAATAAGATTGGACACCCTTTGGTAAGGGCCTTTTTAGTAGCTGATAAGGGTGGTTGGTGGCAGCTGGTACTACCTTATAGTCTGGGCATAAGGGGGAATAGCTAGTAAATCTGTGCCAGCCTTCCCCAGGAGTGTCTGTGTGTTTGCAAATAAATCAAATCTCAAAGTGTGTGTGTGTGTGTGTGTGTGTCAGCTACTTGGGCAAGGACACAAAGCACGGGTTGGACAGAGAGGGTGCTGAAGATTTTGGCTTGACCACTCGGCTGAGATCTTAACCATATAGTTGTGGCAGTGAGGAGTCTTACTGGGGATCTGGAGAAAGAGAGGGAGAAACCAGCCACAGACTGACTGTGATCTCTGTGTGCTCTTAAGGGAAATTGTACTTTACTGTGTGTGTACCTATCATCCTCCCAATGTACATGTCCCTCACTGGTGTTAGTGGTGAAGACTGATGCTCCTTGATTACTGGGCCAGTGCACTGGCATCACAGCATATAGCAAATTTTCGAATATCCAGGTAATCGAAATAAATCACAGCAAAAATTGTTAAATTACAATTTGTTTGAAAATGAAGAGAGGACCACCAGTGATATAACTTTAGAAAAAGAATTAAAATTTCTATGTATAACTTATACTTCCCATTTTGAAGATACAGTAATGAAGTCCTATGAAGACTATTAAATATAAGACTTCAAGCAATAAAAGTCAATTCTATCTATATGATTGCTCTTGGAAATGTTATTAGGGTCTATATTATAAGCTTGAAAGCTTAGAAGAGCGAACCCTAATAATAACCTTATATACTGATACAGAAATTTGTCACTGAATTGAATATTTATAAGATTTACATATGCACATGTTACATAATAACACAGATTGGAAAAAATATCATTCCTTGCTCAAATGGGTCACATAATATATTCCAAGGTATTCTTAGGTGAACCTCCTTACAAAAAGAATTTTAACAGTACTTTATAGGTCTTACTGTACAATGTCTTAGATGTGGGATTAAAAGGTTAAGAAATGGAAATAATGACTGAATAATTATAATTTTAATAACATGGGTCGATATTATAAGCTCGAAAGCTTAAAAGAGTGAATGTTCTTTTATCGAGCTGTATGAATGTTATTTTTTCCAATCTGTGTTATTCTGTAACATATGCGTATGTAAATCTTATAAATATTCATTTCAGTGCAAATTTCTGTATCTCATATGTACACCATCTCATATATCTCAAGCAACCATAACACGTGAATTAAGAGATAAAGGTTATAAACACCATAAAAGTTCAATCCATTCACAACACATTTATTTAATACACTATAAACAACTAGCTATTGTGTTATGTTATCACAAGCTATGGTATTAATATTCATGTGACATATATATGAAAGAAGGAAATTAGGATATATAAGTAAAAAAATAACTTATTAGTTAAAAGGACTAATTATTATCTACTTATTATGTTAAGGTATATATTTAATATAGAATTTAGAATATAAAATATATAGAATGTCAAATATTAGCTTAACAATATGTATAGGAAAAAACTGACATTTATTTGCCTTATAGTGAAGTGAATCCTTGTTTCCTTCCTTTCTTCTTACCTCTAGTAATAGAATTGGTAAGCTTTATTATGGAAAAAGAATTTTGTTTTTATAATAGTGAACAAAAGTATTATGCTAAAACTAAAAGCTATTTGTCCTTTAGTTTCTTTCTCTTCTCATAGAGTTACCAGGCATTTCCTTCAGCATGTCTCTTCAAAGTACTGTTGCTGGATTATTTTTGTCTTTCAAATAGAAAGTCCAGAGTCTAAGTCCTCAAAGTGTCTAGTTCCATCCGAAAAGAATATTTTGAGTCTGGCAGGAAACAGTAAATGTACTTTAAATTGTCTGAGTTCTTTTATCAGAAGTAGAAAACTTATTTTTGGTCATCACAGCATTAGAATAGTCATTATCAAATTTTAATAATCTAGCTTAATAGGAGATTTGGACCAGACTGTTTTAAGTATTAGCTCCTTGTCCTGAGAGGAGAAGAACATAATAACTGATCTTGGTGATGGATTAGTTTTTGATGTAGTGGGAACTGGAGACCTTTGTGCCCTTTCTACACCATACAGCGTACTTTAAGATACATTCAGAATCTTATGGAGCAAAGCAGTAAGAAAGTTGACCATATTTTCTCCTTCATTTTTTTCAGGGAGTCCAAAGATAAGAGTGTTATTTCTCCTGGATCTATTCTCCAGGTCATCTATTTTGTTTAATAGTAAAATATTCTGTCGCAGTAGAAATTCTATATTGTTCTCATCCTCAGTTACTGTTATTTCTATATCAATAAGGTCATTCTGTATTCCAGATATCTGAATGTTATGATGTTTTAATGTCTTGTGTATCTGTTCCATCTGTTTGATACATTTTTCTTTGAAGCTGTCAAGTTTGCAATCCATTTTTAAAGAGAGTTCTTGTATATTAGAAAGCTTAGATTGGATAAAGACAGGTCCTGAGAGACTGTCTTTGAATGACTCATTTCACAGCTACAGATAAAGACCTTTTTAGTGAGTAATTTGACAGGAAATTTTTCAAATATTTAGGATTTTTTTAAATAATATCCATCAATATAGTATCAGGTAAAAGATTATCTTTAAAAAAATGATTTTGGATATTTGTCAAAGGAAAAATATACTTTAAAAATGATCAAAACACGGTAGGTTCAAGTTAAGGCACTTTAATCTTGCAGCAAGGAGACAAAAACGTGCTAATACAGAGTTTGTCTAACTAGAAACAGGAAATACTTTCATTTTTATACATTCTATAACTAGTCATGGCCTACCAAGCTGACATAACAGATTACCACCTTTTTCATCATCATCTGTTGACTATCATTCCCATGAATTTCTGCTGATTTATCAATTTTTATGTGAAACTTCCTGAGGAAAACAACATGGCCTTGATTACTACCAGTTAGATACATGTTATGTTACCATTCAAGGTACTATGGCTAATTCAAGCATAATGCTAGCAGTTCATTTATCTAATAATCCTTTGTCTATTTTATCTCTAAGTTACTGCAGCTGCACATGTTCCCATGGTTTGAACAGAGCTGATTGTCTAAAATCATTACATTTACAGAATATAGTATTGGTCATTCATTCGTTCCTGACATAGCAGATAGGCACCTGCTTCTCAAGTACATTTCCAAAAGGCATAAACATGAATATTGCTGTGCTAGCAGTTACTAGGTCAGAGGGCAACTTGCAAGTTTCAGAAAGCATACTGCAGTTTTCAAAAAGCATCTTTTCCAGTCTCATATGAAACTCAATTTGTATAAAATATAGTGCATGAAAAATAGAATGAAAAGCGTATTAAAAATACTTGATTATTAATTGGCTTTAAGCATACACACATTAATACATATTTTTCTAACATTTCCCTCCTGTTAATACTTTTTAATTCTATTTTCAACAAAAGAATAAACAGTTTGCTTCTTTTCCTAACCTCTTCCACCCAGGATTTGCAGTTAAGAAAGTCATTCAGTTTAAACTTTTATGAAAGTATTTCACATTCTAGCAGCTCTTCAAATTCAGTACTTTGATACATAGTCTCAGATACTGATATATCTATGAATTCTTTGATTAATTTCTTCATGTAGGGGATTCCACAACAAACACAAACTCCTATTAGGAGTAATCCTACCCCAATGGCAATCAATATGTTCATAAAGATAGAACCCCACTCCCCAAATACACTCTGGAAAAAGTCTGTCAGAGGGTTTGGGCCTGGCTTGTTCATGGCCGACACTTGCTGAATCACCTCGAGATGGTCATTAATTTCATGCTGATGGTCAGGAATAAATGCACAGCATTCTTCTTTGATTAAAGCGCACGTCCCACCCCTCGCCGCTAGGGTGAAGTCAAGAGCCATTCGGTTTTGGAGTACTACAGTTCTCATGGCATTCAGTTCATCAGTTATCAGTTCAAAAGCAGAAAAAGTCGCATTACTCATTACTTCAAGAAGTTTCGACAGTTTTCGCAGCTCCCATATTGATTTAACTGCACCATATGCAGGTAATATACCTGCCCAGGATATGACAGCATCACTCAAGTCCATGTGCGCAAGTTTGGTTCCCACATCACGATGGTCTTTTCAGCCCACTTCGATCCGTCCCACTGGATTCTCAGGTTTCTTAACAGTCTTTTTGGGCATGTCTTGGGTATTTCGAATGTTTCTCTGAGGCAAAACTGCAGTGTGTCGGATGGCCGGAACCAGGTACCCCAAAAAACAACTGCCAGACCAATTCTCAGGTAACCATTTATATGCTTTTTTACCACACACAAAATAACAGTCCTCTACTTTAGTTGTTACTTTGTTATGAAATGATTGCCCTGCATGAAACATTTTCCTATCTATTACAGATAACTGTTTAAAAAGTACAGGATTGCGTTGTACCTGATCAAGAGTCTTATGCATAGATTTAAAAACGAGTCATAATCTGTACTACAAGATCCACTCAAATTGTTTGGTTTTCTATAACATTTATACTGTACTGTAACATTACACTTACTCCATCCCACTTGGATGATGTCATTTTTGTAAAAACATACAATTCCTTTTTGTGTCACAGGCAAATACAGTGCTACTTTATCATGTGCTTTAATAGCAACTGTGTCAAAAACCAGATTTTCCCAGGTCTCATTGACCCCTAGGGGGATAGCAGTCATCAATAAACCCCCGTATGCTATTGGTATGGCCGTGCAGACCCAGCAGTTCGAAACATTAAAAGTCTCAGCATACACACGTGTAATTGCCTGATAAATGTTAAAGTTCGGATGCCAGTCTATGTTTGGTTCATTACGTCTAATCAGTTCAACTTTTGTGGCAGGAAAAAGGAGCGGCCACAACAAAAAGAACAGTGTGATTAGCATGGCTATTAAAATGATCATACAAGTTTTCTGAGGTTGCTCAATGTCTCTATTCACTCTGTACCTGGTCATTATGTTCTCGTTGTACAACAGTAACAAAGTTTTTGTCCAATTCAAAGTTCTTAACCAGTTTACAGTGCATCAAATGAATCCAGGAAGCTCGCTCTGCGATCTTGACTGCAGTGGGTGTTGACAGTAGTACCTGGTACGGTCCTTCCCACTTTGGAGAACTCCAATTCTTTCGCTTCACAATCTTCACCCAGACCCAGGTGCCTGGGGCTACTGGTGCTTCCGATTTTGGTTGTTCTTTATCTGAAACAGAATTTAACTGCAAAAGTCTGTTATTCAAAAATCGCCTCATATACCCTGCAAGTGAACTGTCAGCCTCCTGCTCTGCAGACATGAGAGGTTTCCACTGAGGTGTATAATATGCCCTCCCAAACAAAGTTTCAAAGGGAGTTAATCCCTTTGCATTTGGAACCGTTCTCATGCTCAACAGTGCTAAAGGCAAACAGTGCACCCAGTTCTTCTGTGTCTTGGTCATTAACTTCCTAAGCTTGTTCTTCAACACCCCATTGTGGCTCTCTACTAACCCTGCAGATTGGGGGTAGTAAGCGCAGTGATTTTTTAACGATATCCCAACATAACGACTAAGTTGCTGTACTGTTTGGTTCACGAAATGTGTACTGTTATCACTATAAATCTTTTCCGGTATGCCAAATCTGGGTATAATTTCTTTAACAAGGACCTTTGCAACAGTGGCTGCATCTGGATTTTTAGTCAGAAAAGCTTCTACCCATTTGGAAAACATATCTATAATGATAAGGCAATATTTTTTATTCTCGCATTTATTCAATTCTATGAAATCCATACAAATAGTATGAAATGGATACGGTGGTATAGGGAAACTCCCTTGCTTAGGCTTCAATGCCTCTTGTGCATGATGCTTGTTACAAACATGGCATGCTGCACATAAATTTTTTGTGTAATTTGTAAATCCATAGGTTGTAAATACTCGATTCACTAAATGTACCATCCCCCCTGTTGAGACATGGCTCTGCCCATGGCTCAAGAAAGCTGCATATCTAAACAAATTAGATGGCAAAATTGGTTTCTTTTCCTTGGAGATGTACAGTCCCTTTTCAAGGATTGCTCCTCGTTTTATCCACTTCTGTTTTTCTACATTTGTAGTAAGTGTCTGCATTGTTTTTAACATTTCTAAATCTAAGGTCTCAGAGGGCTGTAATTCCTCACTCAAAAGAAAAGCTTCTGAGGCTGAAGCTGCTTGCTTCACAGCTGTATCAGCCCACGCATTACCTTTTGAAATCTTATCCTTTTGCTTGGTATGAGCTATGTATTTGCAAATAGCTACTTTTTGAGGTAACTGAATAGAGTCTAATAGATCTAAAATAAATTGCGCATGGTTAATTGGTTTACCAGTAGATGTTATCATTCCTCTATTTTTCCACTGCTGCGCAAAAACATGTACCATAGAAAAAGCATACTGACTATCAGTATAAATGTTCACTTTCTTACCTTTTGCTAAGGTGCATGCCCTTCTGCCGCTTGTGCAGATAAATTGTGTGGTAAAGATTTCACTTCTAAAGTTTCAGTGTCAGAACTGACTGCATACTCCACTAGGATTTGTCCTGTAGGACCCCTCCTGCACGAGCCGT
This sequence comes from Protopterus annectens, assembly GCF_019279795.1. Classification (NCBI taxonomy): domain Eukaryota; kingdom Metazoa; phylum Chordata; order Ceratodontiformes; family Protopteridae; genus Protopterus; species Protopterus annectens. The sequence continues at coordinate 1,472,831,628 of NC_056741.1, forward strand.
CCACATAGTATGTCACCTCGGCATCATCCAAGGGAACATCCATAAGGTCTTGTCTAGGTAATTTCTTTTGCTCAATCTCCTGCAGGCAGCAGTGTGGTTTGCCATCTGCAGGGGTTGGGAGCAAGGTTGATGGATTCAAAGTTGTGCATCGTTCAATTGTCATGTGAGGTTGGCTCAACAGTATAGTCATACAGGAAAGATGTCTAGCAGGAGAAAGATATGCTACTTTTTCTTGCAGTAAAATAATTGCGACTGCATGAGGCACTCTCAATGTGAGAGGGTGGAATAACACTACTGAGGCCGAAGCCTGCACTGCCATTGCAGCTGCAACTACTGCTTGTACACAGTGGGGCAGGGACTGCGCCACTGGGTCTAACTGTGATGAGTAGTAAGCTATGGGGTGTTGCTTGTCCCCATGTTGCTGTGTCAATACTGATGTCATATAACCCTGCTTACAGTCTACAGTTTGAATAAATTGCTTATGATAGTTTGGTAATCCTAAAACTAAGGATGATGCTATCAGTTGTTTCAGCTTGCAGAAATCTGCTTCTGCTTCTGGTGTCCATTGTAATAAATCCTGTGCTGCCATCGGCTTTTTGAATATTAAATCGGCCAGCGGAGCAGATTCCAAAGCATAATTTGGTATCCAGCTTCGACAAAAATTAGTTGTTCCCAGGAAGGACATCATTTCCTTCTTGGTAGTTGGTCTAGGTGCCTGTAATATTGCTGTTTTTCTATCTTCGTCTAATATTCTACCTTCCTTGGATATTACATATCCCAAGTACTTAACTTGTTTTCTCCAAAGTTGTAGCTTGTCTTTGTTTACTTTGTGACCTTGAGTAGCTAAAAACTGTAATAATGCTATCGTGTCCTCTTTGCATTCTTGCTGGGTGGGGGCTGCCAGCAGAATGTCATCTACATAAAGTAAAATCTGACTACAATCCCACCAGGTTGCTTGCCATTTCTTGTGCAAATATTGTTGGACTTTCACAATATCCCTGTGGTAATCTTGTATATGTATACCGCTTTCCCTGAAATGTAAATGCAAACCAATATTGGCTGTCAGGGTGTATTGGTATCGAGAAAAATGCATTACTAATATCTACCACAGAAAAATATTTTTGCTCAGGCTTTAAATCATTCAGTAAGGTGTGTGGGTCTGGCACCGTCGGTGCCCTGGGTATAACCGCATTATTTACAGCAGCTTGTAAATCTTGGACCATACGCCATTCCCCAATTGCTTTCCTGACAGGAAATAAGGGTGTATTACATGGTGAATCAGGAGATTCTATTAAGACTCCTTCCTTAAGTAAGGCTGCTATTATAGGTTTGATCCCTATCTCTGCATCCTTTCTCAAGGGATACTGTCTTTTCTGGGGTCTAAATGCTGACTTTGGTGTAATAGTAACTGGTCCTGCGGTTCGTATAAGTCCTACATCTGATTTCCCTGTTGACCAGAGAATGTCTGGTATGCTTCGCAAGGCTTTTTCCTCTTCTTCTAATAAGAGTAATACTCAGCTATTCTCACTAGCCTGTGAGTGCACGGCTGGGGGTGTGTCTGTGTAATCCAATTCAGTTTCTGTTTCTGTACTCCTTGTTCGGAGAGCTCTAATTCTGTCTGCTTTTCCCACCTTGTGACTTTTTCACCTAGGTCTGCCCATTTCAAATTTCTATTCTTAGTTAAGCTAACATGTGGCAATCGATTAGATTTGTAAAGTGCTAAAAATTCCAGGGGCAATGAACAGCTTACTACACTGTTTCCTTCTGCATCCCAGTACAAATTTTGTAGCACTAGTCTGTTTGCGTGGTTCTGAAACAATTCCTCCTCATAATCTTTATCAGGTCCTGGTCTATTACAGTAATATAGAGTACAATGCAACAAATGCTGTTTGTCAATGTCAAGGGAGGGGACTTACTGATGGCTACGTTCATCAGTTCTTCGGTTACTGCCCCTGGACCAGTGGTAACTAAGTCCTGGCTGTACCAATAATATGTCTCACCCTCTGGTCGCACCACAAAAGTATCCATTTGTCGCTGTGCTTCCATACCCTGCATGGCTGGAACTATGGCTATGCCAAATATCTGCATTAAGTCTCTACCCAAAAGGTTTACTGGGCATTTTGCAGAAACTACAATTTTACTTCTCTGGGTCATCCCTGAAACGGGGTCTGTTATCGCTATGTCATGGGAGAGTGGCTCCCGATACAGCTGTCCATTAGCTGCCTTCACTAGTATATAATCTGGTGATTCTGAATCTTCCGGTAATTTGGAAGGGTGTATCAGGGTCCGTGAGGCCCCTGAGTTGCACAAAAATTTGACTTCCCTCCCCTCTACCAGAAGCGTCACTTCCGGTTTTGTGTCTGCTAAGTATAGCTCTAAGCTCAATAAAGCTAAGTCCAAAATTTCATTTTCTTCAATGTCTGCAAATTCACGTACATCCTCTACCCCTTCTGTCACATCCTCTACTCTTGCTATCACATTTGTACTTGTCTTTTCCTGCTTATTTTCATTCAGTGATTCCTGACTATCATATAGTCATTCCTCATCTTCTTTATTTTCTGTAGTCACCTTCTTATTTAGCCTGCAATCCCTTGCTAAATGTCCTTTTTTCCCGCACTTAAAACATTCACCTTTTTTCTTTCTTTCTTCAAAATCTTCTGATCGCTTGTCAGATTGCTTATTTCCCTGGGCATTTTTCTTACCCTTTCTCCCAGTTTGTACTACAAATACTTCTAACCCATCTTCTGCTGAAAATACTTGAGTTTTCTTTTTCTTTTTACTATTAAAATGTCTCTCTGCATGTCTTGCATATTCAAGTAATGGCTGTAGTCTACTTGTACGATGATCTACCATGTGCTTTGTAATAAAGCTGCTAATGGGAGTTATACTACCCTTCAAGAATGCATTCTTTAGCTGTTGTTCATATGGGGAATCTTGTGTCTGGTTTTCTGGTATCTGCATTCCGCAGTGGTTATTAAAACATTCTAACAGTCTAGCATAATATCTATCAACTGTTTCACCTTCCTGTTGAATGCACTGATTAATGCAAGTCCAATCAGCCCTAGGCTTCCAGAGATTCGGTCTGTCAGACCTTTCACTCTGCCATCCAATTCTGCATTAGTATGTGGGAGTGGTCTAAGCTGTGCATCACGAGGATTCCAGTCGCCACTAATCATGTGCCAATCTGGACCTACAATTTGTCCAACTACTTTTTCTACTTCTTCTCCATTCAAATGGTAACTTAATCTCATACCCTGTAAGTCTTCTAAAAGTTTTCGAAAATTCACTTTTGGATGGGGAATTCCTCCTGTGGCTTTCCAGATATCCTCCGGTGTCCACGGTCTATAAACTAAAAGAGTCAGATCCTGTCCTGCCTGAGGATTTGGTACTTCTATGAGTGGACATATTTCTTCTTCACTCATAGCCTGTGATTTTCTATTTATTTCACATAATTCAATCTCCCTCCTCAAGTCGCGTGTTTGAGACCTTGTCTCAATAGGATCCCTAACAAAAGGTTTTGATGCTGTAGAAACAGCTGGATATAGCGGAGGTGGATTGGCTTGTCCACTCGCTTCATATTCTGGTAAAGGAAGTGGAGGGGGTGAAGGAGGGGCCGTTGCTATTACCAAGTTATTGTCTTCTTTGTCTAAGAACATTGTTTTTGAATTCTTTATTTTCTGTTTCCTGCGATTTGCTTCCTCAAGCCACCTATGCGCCTGAGGGACTCCTAATTGTCGTTGCTTTTTTAGTTGACCTTTCGCATCTGTTTTTAGTTTCCTAACAAGATTCATAAGTGCAAGTTTATCTAAATTACCATCGAATTTATACTTATCAACCCATTTTGTATAGTACTTAACATTGTCGGCACGCTGTAATTGCATATACTTCGCGTCTTCAGTTAGGGGCGGGTCTCGGGAACTTTTTGTACACTGATTTCCCATTGTTGCCTTAGTTAAGCTGTAAATTGTTACGTAACCCTTTTTATCACGTGGTACCACAGTTCTATACCTTTTTACAGTTTATCTAGAATAACTGCCTACCTATTCTGTTTCCCTGATCTATGACAAAAAACAGTAACCCCTTTTTCTGTCCCTGATCTGCACATGCAAATCTACCTGACAAAAAAACAGTTCTGTAATTAGTCCCTGATCTTAAAACAGAAATAAGGTAATTCCTCCTTACCTGACCCTCCGTGAGTTGATCCACCGGATCGTTGACTCATCCTCCAATCCCAGATCAGAAACAGTGGCTGGCCTCTTTCGAACGACAATTCAGTCAGAGGTCTTTCAAAACAGAAGAGCCAATTTGGCCTCTTCTCCGTACGGATGCATGCCACCGGGCCCAATTCTGACCTAGGCCTAGAGCGAGAGGTACTTTCCGGTCCGAAGGACCAAACTGTCAAAGGAAAAATATACTTTAAAAATGATCAAAACACAGTAGGTTCAGGTTAAGGCACTTTAATCTTGCAGCAAGGAGACAAAAACGTGCTAATGCAGAGTTTGTCTAACTAGAAACAGGAAATACTTTCATTTTTATACATTCTATAACTAGTCATGGCCTACCAAGCTGACGTAACAGATTACCACCTTTTTCATCATCATCTGTTGACCATCATTCCCATGAATTTCTGCTGATTTATCAATTTTTATGTGAAACTTCCTGAGGAAAACAACATGGCCTTGATTACTACCAGTTAGATACATGTTATGTTACCATTCAAGGTACTATGGCTAATTCAAGCATAATGCTAGCAGTTCATTTCTCTAATAATCCTTTGTCTATTTTATCTCTAAGTCACTGCAGCTGCACATGTTCCCATGGTTGGAACAGAGCTGATTGTCTAAAATCATTACATTTACAGAATATAGTATTGTTCATTCATTCGTTCCTGACCTAGCAGATAAGCACCTGCTTCTCAAGTACATTTCCAAAAGGCATAAACATGAATATTGCTGTGCTAGCAGTTACTAGGTCAGAGGGCAACTTGCAAGTTTCAGAAAGCATACTGCAGTTTTCAAAAAGCATCTTTTCCAGTCTCATATGAAACTCAATTTGTATAAAATATAGGCATGAAAAATAGAATGAAAAGCGTATTAAAAATACTTGATTATTAATTGGCTTTAAGAATACACACATTAATAGATATTTTTCTAACAATATTATAAAAACAAAATTTCCTGTCAGAAATAGAAATAGAGTAGTAGAACAGAGAAATTATGCTGCTAGGCTATCAGCATATTGGCCACACACCCCCCTTGTTTCTGTTTCTGAGCAAATATTTTTAACACTGAAAGTTGTACATTCCCTGCAATATGAAGTCAATTAGTGTGTGTAATTTGTGTTTCTTCCAGCACAAATTTAAGGCACCTACACTGTCATATCAGTACATCTCACAGTATTGCTTCCATTCTTCTAGCTGCTAACATCAGTCTTCCATTTGAAAAACACAGGCAGTTATGTAACATTACTAATACCGTCATCATCACATGGAATTAAGGAATATTAAAACTACCCCTCTTGCCACTCCTATAGTGCCTTTTCTAGGCAAGGTTCAAATGATAAATTCACCACCTTAACAGGTACAAGCAAGCAAAATCTGAAGGTAATGCTACTCAATGCTAGAAGTCTAAATCTCAAAATGCATTCACTCGAGGCACTTCTTAAAATGGAGAACATCGACATCTGTGCAGTGACAGAGACCTGGTTCAAGGTTCCAGAGAGTACCCCTGCATTACCAGGCTATAATTCATACCACACCTTTCGGCCTCCTAACCTAAACCGAAACACTAAAGGCAGAGGCATGTCCATATTCATTAAGGATATCCACACCTCCAGGCTAGTTACTGAGCATAATGCATCTGAGATTATTCAAGTGCAACTAACTCTGGGCAAGACCGCAATCCAAATTGTAACTTGCTACAGATCCCCCACCATGCCCCAGGATTCCCACTCCTCATTTTTTGATACACTGGAAAATATTAGGGTACAACCCAACACCCTAATAATGGGTGATTTCAACTACCCCACCATTAACTGGGAAAACTACTCATGTACCAACTCTTTTGCTCAACGTTTTCTGGAATTCATAAATTCCAGTGCCTTGGATCAACTTATCCACACCCCCACCAGAGGCAGCAATATCCTATACCTGGTCATTACCAACATGGGTGACCAGTGTTCAACACCAGAGTTCAATTCCTTGTTGGTCAGATCCGACCACAAGCTAATCACCCTAGACATCCACATCCCGCCTCCACCCCCTATTAGGGAAACCAACATAAAAAATTTCTCCAAACCCAACTTCACACGTCTTAAGACAGAAGTGGCAAACTTCATGACACCCATGCAGATGGACAATAGAGGTACGACTGCTGAATCCTACACAAATGCACTTTATAAGCACTTACACAAGTGCATGGATTGTGCTATCAATAACAGAACCAAGATGCTATCCTCCAAAAAAAGGAAGCCAATCTGGTGGTCCTCTGCCAAAAACAAACTCTAAAACAGAAGAAAGAAACTGTTGCAAAAAACAGTAAAATCCCATGATTGGAGGAATTCCCTGGTCAGCCTCAGTAAGCAGCTAAGATCCCTCATAAAATCCTCCAAAGCTAGTTATGAAAACAAAATCGCCACTGATTCTAAAGACAACCACAAGGCATTCTATAGCTATGTCAAGAATCTCAATGGCAACACTCAGATCTGCTCTGAGTTACAGCACAATGGCACTAAATATACAGAACCAACTGTTACTGCCAACATCCTGGCAGATAGGTTCAGTGCTAACTTTACCCCCTCTCACCCCCTAAAGGGCCCATCTCTATACCAGAAGAATGCAAAGTTCCTGTAATTACGGCTGCACAGGTAAAAAACACACTCTCCAAAGCTAAGAACACAGTATCCATGGCACCTGACAACATCTCAGGCTGCGTTCTACATGAACTGCAGAATGAACTGGCACCCCATCTAAGCACCATGTTCAATCATAGCCTCACCTCAGGCTTTGTGCTCACTGAATGGTGCACAGCAAAGGTTATACCACTCCACAATTGGGGAGCCACCACGGACCCTGGGAACTACCACCCCATTAGCCTAACGAGCCTGGTCTGCAAGGCCATGGAACGTATCATCATGGATCTTATACACAAAGACACTGGTAATCTCCAAACTCTGGACCCCACCCAGTTCGGGTTTGTAAAAGGCAGATCATGTCTCCTAAACCTGATAGACTTTTTTGAAGCAGTCACCAAAGCTGTAGATGAGGGTAAGGTAGTTCACACAGCCTATCTAGATCTCGCCTAGGCTTTTGACACCATCCCTCACTCTGGAATTATAGATAAACTCACTAAACTAGGTATAAATCCCTATGTCACAAGATGGGTTGCTAAATGGCTCACTGACAGAACCACACTGTGAAAGTAGCAGACTCCAAATCTGACTTCAGACCAGTGACAAGTGGAGTACCACAGGGTTCAGTCCTGGGTCCTCTCCTGTTTGGTATCTACTTTTCTGAAGTACAGGCTAACACAGAACGTCTTTGGCTAATGAAGATCACAGATGACTGAAAACTAGGAGCCATAATCAAAACTCCTAACAATGTGGACATCCTACAAAAGGGCATCACTGAGACAGATGCCTGGTGTCAAAGCCATGGCCTTAAGCTCAATGCCAAAAAGTGCATTGTCATCCCATTTGGTAAAAACTCTGTACCCATGAGCTACCACATAGGTGGTAGTCTAAGTGTGATAAGAGACCTTGGGACACAGGTGGACAGTAGTCTCTCCTTTGATAATCACATCACCACAGTAGTCAGAAAATCCTTCTATGTGGCACACCTCATCACAAAAGGTTTCTCATCTAGGAAAAAAAGGTCATTAATCCCCTCTACTCATCACTCATTAGACCCATTATAGAGTACAGCACCCCTTTTTGTATGTACCTCACAAGACATCTATAGCAACTGGAAAGGCTGCAGAAATACCTCACAAAGAGAATTACTGGCCTCAAACAGACGCCCTATGCAGACCATCTAAAAAAACTCCAGCTTTACTCTGTCGCATATCGCCTACTCAGAGGCGATCTCTGCCTAACATACAAAGCTATGTCAAATCCAGAGCTGTTGGACATGCTCCACTTAAAGAAGTCCCATTCCCTCTGAGCTACATGCTCTAGGGACCTAAACCTTGTCACCACAGTAAACAGAACATGCCTGAGGGATAGATTCCTGTCCTAGAGACTTCCCATACTCTGGAATAAACTACCTATCTATATCAAACAAACTCCTCATTAACACTCTGAAAGAAAAATCTTGATGATTGGATGGAAAATAGGAAATTCACCCTGGGGATCACTTCTGTGGCTCTGCTCGACAGGAGCACAGGAAAATAATTTTCTTGGATGGCGAAAGCTAGAGTACCTTTTTGGCTAGGCTTATATAGGCCCTAGGGCCAATAACCTAATACCTACCTATGAACCTATGAACCTATGTAGAGGGACAAAATCAAAATCTTGATTAGATACTTTTGATGGTTACCACATTTAGAATAGTGAATGCTACAGACATGTTTGTTGTGCGACTGGTTTGTTAAGCTTTTTGCACTGACATTCTGATCTTTGAAAGAAGCTATGAGAAAAATCTCTGACAAACATTTCACTTTAGGGGTCTGCGCATTCACCTCTCCTTAATTCTTTCATAATATTGTATAATTTTTCAGGTGAATAGATAAAACTCTGTAAGTGTATAAATGGCCCTACTGACATTTGAGTTAATGGTCTGTGATGACAAGTGAAATAAAGCTGCTATGGTCTTCCTACATGCTGTTCATATGTAGTTTAGCCATTGCTCTTTTAAGACTAGTGTATCGTGCTACCCTTTAAGACTGTGGATGCCCCATAATGCATTGTGTTTCCTAAGGTGTTGTCAGTTGCTGCAAAATGCTTGAAGCTGTTACATCATTTCTCTTCAGCTCAAATGTTGTGTAAAACAAGTTACCTTTATGACTCAATGATGCATCCTGATATTTCTAACATACTCTATGAATACTACTGAGAGGATGAAAGCACAACTGTGTGTGTGTGTGTGTGTGTGTGTGTGTGTGTGTGTGTGTGTTTAAGCATACATGTACACAAAGGGCTGTGTGTGCACATAACTGTTGCAAGGCAGGTGATATACATATTAGAAGGCTAAGCTCCTTTAAATAAAGTTCACTACTGAGCTTTCTTAAGGCAGTATGTTAACTCAGTTGTACGACTTCTTCCTTACAAGTCTGGAGTCCAGGCCTTAGTCCTTTCTGTTTTCTGTTTTGTCTGTCTGTGTGGGTATCTTCCCAGAAGTATGTAGATTCATTGAATAGAGTGTGTGTGTGTGTGTGTGTGTGTGTGTGTGTGTGTATATATATATATATATATATATATGTATATATATTTCTAGAAACTACATTTATAACATGTTTGTCTCACTGTACGTCCCATTACCTTTGTGGCCCAGATCATGGCTAGGAATAGTCCACACACCAACCCACTTACATGGTTCAAGTATAGTGAAATAAAATAAATGTTTTGGCTAAACAGTATTTAACGCTCTTCCTTCAGTGGCTACTTCCATATTTAGCATGACCGCTGTTATGTAACTAGAATGACCTCCCACCCACTCCCATTAGCAATCCATGACTGGTTTGCAATAAAGTCTTTTTTTTGAACACAGTGTCTAAAAATGCCAAGGTAGTAGACTGAAGAGTTATGCTGCATAGACAAGCATGAGCTTTTTGATTTTGTTAGAGAATAAATATCACTAGTGACTCCTTATAGGTTCATAGGTGTTTACTAGGCTAATGACCACAAGGGTTTTTTTAAGCCATGCATCCCAAATCTCTGACATGTTCTGATACCCTTAATAAGTGTAAGCATGGGCCTGGGAGATGAACCATATACAGGTTGCCTGTGTCCATTAGAGACATGGGTGCCAAACCAGGGATGAATTTCCTGTTCCTCATCCAAATGTCCAAGTTGCACTTGAATTGGGTTAGGGAGGAACTCTGCTTTACATGGATGGGGAGCCTGTTCCAGAGGTGGGGTAATCTCTGGGATACATACTTGTCTCTCCAGCAGCTCCTATTTATATCAGAGGCAAGGTTCAAGTCCTTAGAATGGGTAATTCTGGTGCTGTTTGTTTTATGGATATGCAGGAGGTCCATCAGAGTGGGGTCTGACAATGCTCTGTATTTCAGGCATAGATCTCCCCTCAAAAACCTGTAGGAGGCAGAATACAGGGATAGCGCCTTGAGGCAGTCTGCATGGGACGTTTTACTTATGCTCTGCAGTCTTTTAGTGAGGAATCTCTATGGATTTCCCAATTGTTGGATATAACTGGTTAGGTACATACCAAAAGGGGCATTGTACTCAATGATAGCTCTGATGAATGCCAAATACAGTGGAACAATGACTTCCTTGGACTTTCTTGGACTTAGATGCCATACCTTTGTTTATAAGTTGCACAACATAGAATGATTTTTTCAGTACTGTAGACATGTGCTCATCAAAGGCTAGAATACTATCTATGTGTGTCTTTAAGCTTAAAGCTGGTATCATGCTCTCATAATCTGCCTGCAGGTACTCCCAATGACCCCTATGCAGCAGATGTAAAAAGATCTTGCACTTCCTGATGCATGATGCAGGAGCCTTGGCAGAGTCTGATCTTGATAAAACCATGTCCACTAATCAGGTCAAAAGCAAGAGCCAAAATGAACTGCATCACAAACTACATATGTGAACACAGACTATGTATAAGATTGGTATGTAGCTACCTGTGTGCCACATGGTTATTTACCAGCTTTGCCAAGGTATGTTATCTGTATGCATTCACAGGTTCAACTGGGACAGAATCCAGCATAACAGGATGGCACATGCTTGAGGTCAGGGTCACTGTGGGATGATGACGATGGCATTGTGCATATTACACAATCTGATGACACAATGATGCTGTCAGCTTTTGTAACAGTGTAGGGGACACTCACATCTGAGATAACTGTGGAGCACCATGAAGAATTAGTAGAATCATCTGTGTTCAGTGAAGGTGGTCGCATCCCTGTAAGCCTTACCCCTACTATACAGATCTCACCACTGCAGGTAGCATTGGGGGCCATACTAACTCCAAGGTGTTCATGCACACACACACACACACACACACACACACACACACACACACACACACACACACACATGTGTACAGCATAGCTCAGAGGCATGTAGGTGGCTGTTGCTGCCACGACTGATGAATGTTCCCCTGAACTGAATTTTACCCTTGCCATCAATCAATGGGTGTGTAGTTTGGTGATCCTAGAACAGACAACCCCTAATCACTTCATGTTAGAGATGTTAAGTATACTTGGCGGCCTGTGTAAAGACCTGCAACTATACAGGGACTGCAAAACATTCTGCAATGCATTTAAAATGACATAGCGTATTAAGACTTGGAAAAAGCATGTCTAAAGAGGGCAGTGGTAACCCAACTGTCATTCAGTGGTGCAGCCATTCATATGCAAGGAACCAGCTGCAGTGAACATGCTAGACTTACATGGGTAATGCACACAGTTGTGGACATAGCTTTACTCTTCACATTGTCCATGTCTGCCACCAACTCAGACTTTAGATATTACTAGGGATGTGGCCAAACCATTTTCTTTCCAGAGTGGGCACAACCTATTCAGTAAACTACTCAAGTTCTTGAATTTCAATACTATCATGCTCCCCTGTAGCAAAACTGCAAGTAACACCTACCCATGTCCAATCATAGGGTTGTATATGCCATTCTTCCAGAATGCCTCAGTGGGGATCACAGCATGGCTCCTTCACACACTTGATGTGGTACACCATCTCATTGGGTAATATGTATCCTGTATATGTATACTGTAGTCATAGCCAATAGCTGTGAACCAGATGCCACCTATTCACCAGTGCTGGTATTCACCTACCTTAAATGAGGGCCTGCTGCAGCTCGTTCTTCTGATGACTCCTCACCCAGCTCCTCCTCCTCCACTGCTGTCACAGGTATGACAGGCAGTACTACAGTCTTCCCATGTTGTAACAGTTTCCATAACACTGTGTTACAAAGCATGACACAGACCACATCCACCTTGCTGTAGGTCTCCAGAACATACTGTGCTGCTTCACAAGATGTATCCAGGCAGCCAAATTGGGCCTTGAGCAGTACAAATACATATTAAATAATGCTAAATGTTTATGACAGTACTATGTTATATGTCATCTTTACCATAGTCTGAGAACTCCAGGAGGGGGGGGTGGGGGTATCATCAGCCAGACTTCCAAGTCATATGCAACATGTAGCAATGGACACTGTTATGAGTGGGCTTACCACTCATGTTCATAGGACCGGACTCTCATGGATAGTGTAGGAGGCAATTTGTACACATATGAACTAGATAACCTTGTAGAAAGTCACTACATGAAAAGTTGGTACAGGTCACAGATGTGCCAGACATAGGAATCATGTGAACCACTTGAATGATGCACAAACACATTGTAAATAATAAGCTGTGCAAAGTGCACTACTTGGCATTTGATGGAGTGAAAGTTCTTGCAAATAGTACGCTGCACACAATGTGGAGCAAGTGTGGCCTTGATAGCAATGTGGATGCAGTCAATGGCCTCCAGGGCCATAAGAAAAAGAGGCATTCCATTAAATTCTGACATCGTGGGGGTTCTCTCCCCTGCTGTCTCTGGCAAGCATATATACTCTCCCACAAGCTGCAGCTTCATACTGAGAAAATGATGTAGGATTTGTGAGGTGAGTACCTGTGAATCTCCTAATGTATCACCTGTAGTATGCTGATAATAAGGATAATAATAATGATTGTCAATGTTTTTGTCCATTGAGATAGGCCGCCCATGCATCACCTTTGATTCCACTCAAGGATAGCATATGTCTACTAACTCCTGTAGGATGTGTCTATCTGCATGGTAGTAGCTGACTAGGTCCCAATCACGGATGTGATGGCATGTCACCTACTCATGAGTTCTTCTGTGATTTGGAGAGCAGGACAGCACAACATCAATGAAACTGGCCCCCAAGGTGGTCATTAACACATACTGACCAGCTAAACACTCCTAGGATCTCACAGCAAGAAATACATATGTACACTAAATTATGTGTCCAAAATAGCTGTTTATATGGCTAACCATGAACATTTCAGTGTTTCTTACATTTCTGAATCCTGCTGCCTTGTTTGATTTCAGCATTTGCAGAAGTGTTAGCTCTCAGTGGCAGATTGACAGCAATTTGCATGGTATTATGCAGCATACCTCTCAACCTCTTACAGCAAGAAATCTGGAAAAAGCCACAAATAATGAGTGGACAAAGGACCAGAAATAGGGACAGTTTTTAAATATTGCTCCTACATACTTAGAAAGTTGATAGAATAACATGTTTTGCATTAGCATGACTTTTTCAGAAAGGTATGAAGTCCAAAACCCAGATGTCTGTCATTATTTTCTGACTTCAAACCTCAGTGATTTGCCAAAAAAACACAATTTTATGAGAAACAGAACAAAAATATGAGGCAAAAATCTGTACAGTTGAGAGTTATGTTATGCAGTCATTTTCCTGCAGTGCATAAGAAGCTATTTTTCCACGGGAATGATCTTACTTTGGTGATTTGCAGGAAGGGGGAGATTCAGAGACATTCACAACCTCACTGTTATTTTGCTCTGTTTGTCAGAGCCAATGTAAACACTGTGGAGGCTCATCTATCAGCCTGTTGTTGCTACCTGCTCAGCCGCCGTTTAGCTCTGGCTGCAAAGCTTTAGGAGCAGCATTTAAAGACAGAACTGGTTTAGTTACAATGTTCTTACATTACTGCTGGCTCATCCCACAGACATATATTCACAGTAACTGATGTTTGGTTGCAATGGTGTTACATTACAAAAAGATTGTACACATGGCTGGCCTTAATTGAAATGGAGTGCTAGCTAAAGGGCTCCTTAATTCTCCCTCACTACCAACAGCTCCTCCCATAACACACACAAACACATCCAGTGCTCCTTCTCCAATGTTCCCCCATGTCCTTGCATTCTGACACCATCCAGATTACTTTTTTTCTTCCTCTTCTCACATTTTGCCTTACTCTTCAGCATTTCCTTGCATCCCTTTAATATACTCTAACTGACCACGATTGTTGTATAACTGTGGATGAAATAGCTGAATTAAGCCAAGGAGTGCATTTTAGAGAATTTTCTTTTAAACAATATTTTAATGCAAAGATGACTTGAACAAAAATCATGACTAAGGAAAGAAATTTAGTATTACTCTTTGACTTTACTTTGTCTGCATGATTTCCACACACTATAATAACCATGTAAATAATTGAATTAAGCTGGGGGTCTGGGTGCTGTCAGGTCCTCAGAAGCCATGGAGTTGTAGATGCTCCAAGGTGAATTTTAGAGCATTTTTAGAACTTTTGATCCCATGATGGCCTGAAGAAAAATTATTTATTTTAAGGAAGAAAAAAGTTGTGTCCAAGACTTAATGCTCAATGCTGACAAAATAATAGTTCACAATAAAGTGAGGAGATAAATGTAAAGGTACATAAATCCTATCTGTGAATAGTGCCTGCCTTCCTATGCCTCCCACAAAAAACAAAAGATAGTTACCTTCTTTGTAAACCACTGATGTTAAATTGGGATGAATGTAAAGGTACAAACAACTACAGTAATATATTTCAAGTGCTGCTGTCATACATTTTATATATGTCAGATGATATACTTTTCGGAAACTCAAAAACAATATTGAAGAGACCATATGATCGAGTTTCAAAAACTTGAACATCAAAAAAAATCTACATTTTTTACATTTTTACAGGAGGGTAAACCCCCACCCTGCACCCCCCACACCCCCTGCAAATTATATATACACCATCTTTGAGATCACAGTACAGTGAGGAAAAGGGTACATTTCCCAATCTGCACTGTACCGCAATCTCCATTCAAAAGCTTTGAGTTTTCAAAAACTCATTCATATGGTCTCGACTATGTGGAGTTCAAGTTTCTAAAACCTCAATCAACTAATAGGGTCCCATATATATATATATATATATATATATATATATATATATATATATATATATATATATATATATATATAGGTTCATAGGTTGGTACTAGGCTATCAGCCCTAGGGCCTGTACAAGCCTAGCCATAACAATTCCCTGGCTATTTCTTCCCACAATATTTACTTCCCTGGACACCTGTCTAGCAGGACAACTGACGTGGTCCCCGGGGTAAATTTCCTATCTCCCATCCAGTTGTCAAGGTTCCTTTTGAAGAGGGTGAAGGAGGCGCTCTGCTTGGCATGTATGGGCAGTCTATTCCAGAGTATGGATAGCCTCTGGGTCAGGAACCTATCCTTTCCAGTATGTTTTGTTCATTGTGATGACAAGGTTTAGGTCCCTGGACCATGTGGCTCTGATGGATTAAGATTTCTTTAAGTGTAGCATGTCCAACAGCTCTGGGTTTGACATGACCTTATATGTTAAGCAGAGATTGCCTCGGAGTAGACGATATGCGACAGAGTATAGCTGGAGTTGTTTTAGTCGGTCAGCATAGGGCATCTGGTTTAGGCCTGTGATTCTTTTAGTGAGGTGTTTCTGCAACCTTTCCAGTTGTTTCAGATGTATTGTGAGGTACATACCAAATGGGGTGTTGTACTCTATGATGGGTCCAATGAGGGAAGAGTACAGTGGGACAATGACATCCTTTTTTCTGGATGAAAAACCCTTAGTGATGAGGTGTGCCACATAGAAGGATTTCCTGATTGTTGTGGCGATGTGGTTATCGAAGGTGAGACCACTGTCCACCTGTATTCCTAAGTCTCTTATCATATTTTCGGTGTTTATTGTACTGTCACCTATGTGCTAATTCATAGGTACATGTTTTTTTACCAAAGGGGATAACTATACACATCTTGGCATTGAGCTTGAGCCCATGGTTCTGACACCAATCATCAGTTTCTGTAAGGTAGAATATCCACATCATTTGAGGATTCAATAATGGGTTCCAATTTGCAGTCATCTGCAAACATTGTTAGCCAGAGACCCTTAGTTTTGGCCTGTACTTCAGAGAAGTAGATGCATAACAAGAGCGGTCCTAGGACTGAACCCTGAGGTACTCCACTTGCCACTTGTCTGGAACTGGATTTGTAGCCGGCTACTTTTACAGTGTGGGTTCTGTCAGTAAGCCAGTTGGCAACCCATCGAGTGACATAGGGATTTATGCCCAGCTTAGTAAGTTTATCTATGTTTCCAGACTGGGGGATGGTGTCGAAGGCCTTGGCGAGGTCCAGATAGACTGTGTGGACCACTTTACCCTCATCCACGGCTCTGAAGCCTGATACAAAGAAGTCAATCAGGTTCCAGAGACACGATCAGCCCTTCACAAACCCAAACTGGGTGGGGTCCAATGTTTGAAGGTTGCCAATGTCTTTGATTATAAGTTCTATGGCCTTGCAGATCAGGCTCATCAGAGTGATGGGAAGGTAGTTCCCAGGATCCAAGGTGGATCCCCCCTTGTGGAGTGGGATAAATGTAGCTGTGCATCACTCAGTGGGCATGAAGCCTGAAGTGAGGCTATGATTAAACATGACACTTAGGTGAGGTGCCAGTTCATTTTGTAGTTCATGTAATACGCATCCCAGGATGACATCTGGACCCATGGATGCTGTATTCTTAGCTTTGGAGAGTGCAGTTTTTACCTATGTGGCCGTGATTACCAGAATTTGGCAATCTTTCGGTATTGAGATGGGCCCTTTAGGGGTGAGAGGGGGGTGAAGTTGGCACTGAATCAATCTTCCAGGATACTGGCAATATCCTTGGGATCAGTATATTTAATGCCATTCTGTTGTAGCTCGGGGCAGATCTGAGCATTGCCATTTAGATACTTGACATAGCTATAGAATGTCTTGTGGTTGTCTTTGGAATCTTTGGCAATTTTATTTTTGTAACTAGTTTTGGAGGATTTTATGAGGGATCTCAGCTTCTTACTGAGGCTGGTAAGGGAGTATTTTTGCATCCTGGGATTTTCCTCTTTTCTGCAACAGTTTCTTTCTCCTGTTGTATAGTTTGTTTATGACAGGGGACCACCAGATTGGCTTCCTTTTTTTTGGAGGAGAGCATCTTGGTTCTGTTTGGGATGGCATGATTCATGCACGAGTGGATGTGCTCGTACAGTGCCTTAGTGTAGGATTCAGCAGTCGAACATTCAGATCCCGTCTGCATGGGTGTCATGAAGTTTGTCACTTCTGACTTGAGTAGCATGAAGTTGGCCTTGCAGAAGTTTTTTACAGATGTTTCCTTACTGGGGGGGTAGAGGTGCTATGTGGATGTCAAAGGTGATTAGCTTATGGTCAGACCTAACCAATGAGGGGGTGATCACTGGTGTGGAGCATTGATTTCCCATGTTGGTAATGACCAGGTCCAGGATATTGGAGCCCCTGGTAGGACTATGGCTTAGTTGATCCAGGGCATTGGAATTTATGAATTCCAAGAACCGTTGGGCAAAGGTGTTGGTACCCGAGTAGTTTTTCCAGTTAATAGCAGGGTAGTTGAAATCACCCAGTATTTGGGTCTTTGGTTGTATCTTAATATTTTCCAGTATGTTTAGAAAGGTGTAGTGAGAATCTTGGGGCATGGTGGGGGATCTGTAGCAAGTTAAAATTTGGATTGCAGTCTTACCTAGTGTTAGTTGCACCTGGAGATTTTCGGATGCATTGTGTTGGGCAACTAGCCTGGAGGTGTGAATATCCTTGGTGAATTTGGACACTCCTCCACCTTTAGTGTTTCGGTCCTGGTTTGGTGGCCGAAATGTGTGGTAAGAGTTGTAGCCTGGCATTGCAGGGGTGCTCTCTGGAGCCTTAAAGCAGGTCTCAGTTACTGCACAGATATCAATGTTCTCCATTTTTAGGAGTGCCTCAAGGGAGTGCATTTTGAGCTTTAGACTTCTAGCATTGAGTAGTATTACCTTCAGATTTTGCATACTTGTACCTGTTATGGTGGTGGTTTTGTCCTTTGAGCCTTGCCTAAAAAAGGCATTATAGGGGTGGCAAGAGCCTTAGCCAGTAACCTGAATCCCAGAGGTGACAGGTACAGACCATCTTTGGTAAAGCATTGTGGTTTGTTGATCATGTCATCCCAGGCAGACAGATACTGGACACCCTTTGAATGACACCAGAAGCTTAGCCAATTGTTGAAGCCAATCATTTTGTCCTTATACTGTGGCATACATTCTGGGCAAAGGCAGGATGCTACTCAGGGCTAGGGTCATACCTGCCTGGGTCAAATGATCCCAGAGCTCTTCCTTGTCTCTTTTCATGTAGTCCAGGGAGGTACATCTCAAGTCATTCACTCCAACATGGACAATGACAGAGTCATATTTGTACTTGTTGTGGAGTGACTTGAGTGCATACATAATTGGCAGAGCCTGGCAACCGACAGGCAGCTGACCGTAATTTTCTCCTTGTTCAGCCTGGTGAGTGGGACATCTGTGTGCCTGACTATAGAGTCACCTATGACTAAAGTGTTGGGTATGTTGTCTTGCCTTAGGGGCTGTTGTTGCGTGGTACACTGGTGTTGTGAGCTATGTGATACTTTGGTTGTGATTGGTGTTTGTTTGCATTTCAGCTTTGGAGGTCCTTGCTGCTTGGGCAGGTTAATATTATGGGCCTCCGCATATCTGGGTTTAGTGTTGCTATGTGTGGGTGTTGGTGGTGAGGGTTTTGAAGGGCTATGTGTTGCTTGAGGTGTAGTGCGGGTGTTAACCTTCTCCTCTTGATTGTCTAGCACAATCTTGGCTGGTGAGAGCTTTGCTTCCAGTTTGGCTATGTAAGTGCATCTCTCACAGGTTGTAGTGTTAGGTGGTAGGAGGAGAGGAGTGTCTGTGTACATGAGGCAATTGCTGCATTGCCCCAGTATGCCCAAATTCACCAGGTGGACAGGAGAAATCACTGGAAGCTGACCCTTGGACATGCCTGGTTAGGTGCTTTTTTCCCCCCTTACTTTGGCAAGGTACTTTGCAATTACAGGTTGTTTAGTGGCTACGATTAATTTCTCCTTATTAACAAGGAGCTTGTATCAGCTTAAGGCTTCCTAGTGCTTTCCAGCAGGTTTTAGAGCAAGAGCTAGTCACAAGGATTCCAACCAGAAAGAGTCAGGAAAGAGTCAGGAATCAATGTACTCTGCTCCTACTGTCACCAGGATCAGAATATAAGCACAGATTCCAAGCTGTCACCTATAAAGCAGTCATTAAGCTTTCTGGTCATCAACAGTCTCCAGGAAATAATGTAACTTCACTCCTTCTCTCACCAGGAGAAAACAGAAGCACTAATCCCAAGATGACTACTGAGAGGCAGAATGTGGGCTCTCCAATAACTGGTGGTCTTGCAATAGATACCTAAAGATAAGATGGAGAAAAAATAATTTATCCTAAACACTGCACTGTGCACTAGAGGAATTAGATGTGGAAGTAGGTAACTTAAGTTTTACTTGTCTTAAAAAGTTAAGTTTTAGTGGAGAGTCACTATTTTTAAAACAGCAAGATAGATTGAAAGGGAGTGACCACTTTTGTATTCTGGTACTATGGAATACAGTAGGATGGCCAATAAATTAAATAGTTTAAGGGGAGTGATTTCACAAAATGATAATTCTGTCCTTACACAAGCCAGTAAAAACAGAGAGGAAATGAGATATATGGTCAAATTAACATAAGGGACAGGCAACTAGAAAGATGGTGGTGTTTAAGAACACAACAGTAACTGGGTCAGAGGGTAGGTAAAATTATTTCTGCCTGACTCACAAGAGACAAAGCTGTGGTCTCTTTTCAAGTTTTAATATGCAGTTAAAAGCAGAATACAAGTAAAACACAAGGTAAAGAAACCAAAGCACAGTATTCCAAATAGAAAAAGACAATAAAGTTATACAAAACACAGCAAATAAAAAGCAAACTAACCTTTCCCTCACAGCAAAGTGTAGCAGAGTCTGTGTGTGTGTGTGTGTGTGTATATATATATATATATATATATATATATATATATATATATATATATATATATATATATATATATATATATATATACACATACAGTACACTTCCTTACACCTACCCCAAAAGGCAGACACTTTCAGTGTACACCTCTGATGTGATGTCAGGTTAAGATAAAACAATAAAACTGTAGGAACAAATAGAACACAGTAAAATATTCAACCTGTTGCTTTCAGACATATACAAACAGCATGCCTCCATACTCCTATCTCCAAATGATAGACACCAATATATGCATCTGATGTTTGATTGTAAGGAAAATTAAAAATAAATATAATGAAAACTGTAATAACGTATTCAAACTTGTTAATCCTAGTTAGCATATTACCCTTCCATGCACACCTCTGAGGTTTGTGAGGAAAGTTCTTTACCACACTGTTCCCAGACTAACATACGCTTAGTGACCTTTTGTGCATACCTCTGAGGTTTGTCAGGAAAGTTAAAAAAATAATGACCACACTCCCTCCAGTCCCTGCGCAACATATAGCAAACTGCAAGGCATACCTGTAAAGTTTGGTTGCAAAGAAAATTAAGGAAATTATGACCATACCATCTCCAGCCCCCACACAAGCAATCTGAGAATGGCTGAATTTAGAACAAGTGGGGTTCATGGCAGCGGTCCCTAGTAAGTCTATGTTGAAATCCACTTATACAGTTTGGTGTGTGGGGCCTCTGGGCCCCTATAAACTCTAAGGGCCTACGTCTTCTGTGATGCATTTCATGCCTTATTTTTGCAAGGTTGTTGTTGTCTTTCGGCTTTTCTCGGTTAGGGATCGCCACAGCGGAACTCTGGTCCACTAATGATTGGCAGTAGATTTTCACTGTGCTGACTTGCCAGCTCGACGCCCAAACTTCAATGAAGGCACGCCCATTCACGCATGTCTTTCGGAATGTCACTCAACCCGCGGGGAGGACATGCAGACTCCACACAGAAGGCAACTGCTACCTAGAAGATGTATTTCTGTGCCAAGCAATACTATATGTGTCGCCAGCTAAACACTGGTAATATTTTTACATTCTCACACATATACTGATACTGCCAGTCTAACACAAGATGTGCTCATGCTTCAGGCAAATTGGAGGAATAGCAGTTCAGCTATGACATGCCTTTGGGATGTTGGAGGGAACCAGGGCACATGACTAAACCTACAGAGAGGCCTGAAGGGCATGCAGGCTCCACAGTGAAAAAGCCAGAGACAAGAAATGTGAAATGGCAAAACTACTCACTGTGCCAATAAATAGATGCTTTCACACACATCCTACTCCTGCTAAACCACAAAAGATACCCACCTATCATGTGCAAGGCTGATGTTTGCTATAGAAAGTGACATTATGGCCAATGTCTTACTCCTAAATACACTGCAACCCTCCCCCTGTACCTCTCAGGTGTACCTCAATATGTAAAATGTTCTTCATTCTAAGTCTTAAAAAAGTCCATGCTCCTCTTCATTCCACATTGAAAGGGTCTGTCATACATATAGTATTAGTTTAGAAGTTTATTAAGTAATATCCACAGTAAATAATGCTGAATCATATTACTTATCAAAAGAATGTGGTACATTTTAGCATCTTTTGAGCTTTCCAACTGAAGATGTTAACAAGCTGTTAAGTGTTACACATTCTGCCCATTAGCTCCACATTATGAAATGCAGTGTTCCACATTTAGAAGCTGGAAGGCTGAGTTGTGCCCCCCCCCACCACCACACACACACACACACACACACACACACACACACACACACACACACACACACACACACACACACACACACAGACACACAGACACACAGACACACACATGCATAATGGTAAGACTGATGAAAAGTGGAAGAAATTATGGCCAATGTGTTACTCTTAAATACACTACAATCCCCTCACACATACACATAAGCAATAGCAATGGCAGATTTTGCATCAACATGTCATTTTCAGGACAACAATGAAACTTTATTTTCTGGTCCTATTGACTAGCTCTAATCCTCAGTTGATTTATGAGAAAATCATACATTTGATGAAATGCAGTGTTCCACATTTAGAAGCTGGAAGGCTGAGTTGTGCCCCCCACCACCACCACACACACACACACACACACACACACACATGCATAATGGTAAGACTGATGAAAAGTGGAAGAAATTATGGCCAATGTGTTACTCTTAAATATACTACAATCCCCTCACACATACACATAAGCAATAGCAATGGCAGATTTTGCATCAACATGTCATTTTCAGGACAACAATGAAACTCTATTTTCTGGTCCTATTGACTAGCTCTAATCCTCAGTTGATTTATGAGAAAATCATACATTTTATGAGGGAAAGTGTAGTTACATACTACTCAGAAAAGTTCTGTTTATGCAAAATATATTATTAGAGTAATATTTCAAATGTTACTGATTTTAAATCTTTATTCCCTGATTATTTTTTACTTTGTCCAGAATTCTTGAAATAGAAGTCGAAAATTACAATATCTGTTGTTCTGTTTATGCACAATATATTATTAGAGTAATATTTCAAATGTTACTGATTTTAAATCTTTATTCCCTGATTATTTTTCACTTTGTCCAGAATTCTTGAAATAGAAGTCGAAAATTACAATATCTGTTGTTCTGCCAGTATTTATAAAACTTTCCAAAAGACAAAATCGCCCCTAATGATCAGGAACATCTGCTGTCTTCTTAAGTGCTGAGATTGGTTGTGGGCTGCCAATCTACTCATATAGCTCAGGTGGGCTGCCAATCTACTCATATCGCTCAGGTAATTTGATTATGGATAAAAGCTTGAAAACAAGAAATGTGAGTCAAGGCAAAGAGGGTGCAAGAAGCGGAACACAGTGTTAAGGAATCTGGGAATGAATATGCACTACAGCAAGAAATCAGGGAATGAAAGCCCCCCCACACACACACACACACACACACACACACACACACACACACACACACACACACACACAAACACAGCCACCCCTCCCCCACAACCATAGGTATAGTGGGAGCCTAATGCCGGCTAAGCTATTTGTTTCTGAATGACTCACATTTCTCCTTATTAGGACTGTGAAGTTGCACATTAGAATGATGGACAAACATGTTGATGGATTATATTGGAGCAAAGCATAATCTCTGAACTAATGATATATTTATCTGGTGCACTAGTGTTCTGATGTTAGCTCTGCGGTGCAATATTTAGGCATCAGTACTGCAACATTTTGACATCTGTATTGTTATTTAAGAATATTCCAAAATTTATAATAAATGCGGCTTCTGACATTGTACCCTTGATTCACTCGAATTTACTGTGAGAAGATTTCTGTATTTAACAACATACCATAAAATAGTGATCTGTCTATACCAAAAGGAGAAGCATTTTAATTATTTATTTATTTACTTACTTATTCTGTGTGGTTTACCTAGCCACAGAGCACATTTCAGCCATGACCTGTTGAAATTATACAAAATACAGAACATTTAAAGGAACAGATGATCATATAAAATCAGATGATCATATAAAATCTGTTGCTCACAGACATCATCCATCATTCCCATTGAGGACTACAGTAATGAATTTTATGAGATAACTACATGTTTGACTTAAATCAATAAGCTGACACATAAAAAACAGCCATGTGTTGTTGTAAAGAAAGATAAAGATAGGCATCACTTATGCATACAAAACTCCACGTCTTGTCCCATTTCCAGGAATTCCCACCAGCTTTAAAAAAAAACTGCTACAAATCCAAAGAAACCACCCAAATTATGAGAAAGCAGTTATTGTGTTATTGAATTACTGCTGCATGAAAAATGCATCTGTTGCTGTAGACCTGCATGTCTTAATCATGGATGGTACATTTCTTCAACAAAGATGTGAAAACAAGCGCCAAATGCAAGTGGAGGTTTGTTCTTCATCCCAAAATATCAGTCACTGTCATGGTTAACAGATGCAGAAGGTGTTACACAACAAAATGAAGCTGCAGATCTACAAATCACCTTTTACTTTCACAGAGTACCCTCTTCATACCTGTATACCCTTTATCTGGAGCTAATTTTAACACAATAAATTGTAACCATTTAACATGCACAAACCCTTTCCTGCAGTCCTGTTGCAGCTAGTTTACAGTTTGTGAGCTCTTCACTATATTTTCTTCTCAGCTCTGTCACTCACCTTCTCATTGGCCTGATCCACCTAACAATCCAAGTTGGAAATTTCTTTTTATTGTTCAGCTGTCTGATTTGCAAAGAAAAGAACCAAAATAACTGCCTTTTTCAAAAGGCATTTTAATATGTTGTTGAATGCGTTTCTCTAAGGATTCTTAATGATTGATGTATTATATTAATTGAGCAGGCACATTAGACTCATGTAGTTCCTGTTAGAAATAAAAGGAACTGGTATTTCTCTTGTCTCATTATGAAGTATACATTCAGAGGCAAAGAGAGCTCTATTTGCAAGGAGGATAGCACGAAAGTAGAGCAAAACATTGCCCTCATCTCAAGACTTAGACAAGCATGATAGTTTTTTAAATTCATTTACAAATTGATAGAGGGTCGATGCCTGTCTTTGAAAGTAAAATGATCAAGGCAGAGAACCAGTTGTAGTTGGCAATGTTTGTCCACCAGAGAATTCCTGAACACTAACAAATACATCTAGCAAATGAAAGGATTTCACTTCACCTATAAGCAGGTATGCTACAGGAAACTGAAGACCCTGGTGAAAACCCATGCAGACATGAGGAGGACATGCAAATTCTGACCAGAAAACAACCTAGCCAAGAAATTAACTAGAAAAAGCAAGTGCTGTGGAATAGCAGCAGTTGGTCTGAATTCAAGTAAGACAGGAGCTCTAGGCTGGGAATCAAAGTGTGACAGCAGAAGAAGACTGTAGAAGAAAGAGAAATTTAGTGAAAAACAGTGGGAATGCACAAAATGGAATAATAAGTAAAAGTAGTGGTAGAGACTGGTCCTTGCAGTGATTTTAATGACTGAAGGGATATAGCATGCTGACAAGCAGAGATCAGCACTGTTCCCATTGGCTGGTAGAAAAGAAAGTAAGACAAGGCAGCCACGCCTGCATTTGTGTTTGGGAAGGCAGTCTATAAGTCTCTAAATTAAAAATAAAGCAATGGCAGGAAAGAAAAAATTAGAAGACCCAAGTTCCCATTAAGAGTGGAACAGTAGCAGTAACTGTAAAATGTATGTAAGCAACATAAACCCCACAGAAGGGTAGCAATGTAAAGCATTACTACAGCAATAACCCACAACGTCTGTGTGGTATAGTGATTAAATAAAGCCAACTGTGGGTAAATCTTCAATATACCACACCACAGAGTCGGATATTGCTATTATACAATGACATAATTTAAGATAAAAAATACTTACTTTTCTTAAATAATGTCTTTGTATAACGCCTCCGTAGTGCCCTTCTGCATTTGTTTCAGTATCCTAGAGCCTTCTTGATGTACTGTGCATACGTATGGGACTTGCATTCCCATGCTTACACAGTACATCAGTGCTGTGTAAAAGAAGCAAAGGAGAAAGGAAGATTTTGGGGGGGGGGGTTAATTATTTATTAAGGAAAAAAGAAACCTGGAGACTTTTAACATTCAGTAGCTGATCCTCTTATTTTTCCTGTGCTGTCTCCCTCATTCATTTAAGGTCTTTTGTTTTGTAAACTTATTTAAAAGAAAGAAAAGTAAAAATGTTTTGGGCTATACTGATAGAAAAAAGTCTGGGTGACCGGAACATTTTGCATTGGTATATTCTCGGATTTACAGTGGGCATGCTGGTTGGACTGACCAGTCAGCATGCTCCTTTTTGAATATTACTGGCCAGTCATTGTATAATATTTATTATGCACTGTTTTGCCAGAAATAAAGTTATCAGTTCTCTAAACTTGTGTTCACATGTGTTAATGCCTCATCACATTAGAGATTGCTTTATTGCAGTTGCCATAATTTAATTTAAAAATTTGTGACTAGCAGAAGAAGGAAAAGGGGCATTTCTTGATTTTCAAAAATTTCCCTTTTCCCCCAAGTTTATGTAACCCTGGAGGTAGTATATATAGAGACATGGGTGTGCGGGCAGAGCTTCCACATTTCTTGGGGGAAGTGGAAAGGAGTGTACAGCTTCCCTGCAAATCTTCTTGTACTGCAATGTTTGTGAGGGATTTATAGTGCAATATGATAAAGTGATGATTTTATTTAGTTTAGATAGTTCATTTATGACTTATGAGAAATGTGATATTTAATTGTAGATCAGAACAACACTGTATACATGAAGGGAGCCCTTGGTAGCAAAGCAAGAGGGGGAGAATAGCTAAAGAATATACATTGAGTTCTGCAGTAAATACAAGTAGTTAGAAACCAAGTCAGTTGTTTAGAAGTAGTTCTATAACAGTTCAAAGACAGGCTTTTTTTGAGTCTTTATTAGCAAAAAAATAGAAATACTGGATTTCATTAGTGATCCAGTATCTTAGGTCTGGTATGACTTGTTCAGTTTCCCACACTATGCAAGTGAATGTTAAGTGAATCAAACTTAGGTCTACAAGATAAACATCATTTACAGTTTTTTATCTTGCCAAGTACACATTATTATCATAATGTTGTACATCTATTGCAGCGATATATGTGGTGAGAATATGAGTTTATCAGTGAGTTATTCGTAGTAGTATTTCTAAGAGTGGACAAGTTCTAATTTAGTATTGCCAAGTATGGAGATGACAAGGTGGGATTAGAACCTGGCATGCTTTACCTCTGATACTAACAATTAGGGGAACTTGTCTTCTGTACATATATTAAATTACTTGTATTAAAGCAGACAAACATATTTAAAAATCATTCAAGACTGAAGACAGCTTTAATGATATGCAGGAGGCAGCTTGACTTACATAGGTATTTGAATAATGCACAGATGAAAGAGAGGACATTGAGAAAGATAAATAAAACTTCTTAACAAGGACATGGCCCTGTACTGTTTCATTAGTATGCAGAATCAAGGTAAAGTGAAACATAAAATGTTTGTTACACTTTGCAGACTGACAATATCATGAATTTAACTAATGCACAGAGTGATACAGCTTGGCAACCTTTCAGTCTTATGTTGTTATTAATGTCTCTGGTTTTCTATGAAACACCATTATAGAAAACTGCGCAGGGGACAGAACATATTGCTAGTAATCAAAGATATTCAATAACTCCATAGAGACATCCGAAGGGTCTGTTTTTTATAGACATAGCTGTGATTCAGTTGCTGGGGTAATTGCACTGCTTGTACTAGATCTACAGTTATCCTCACCCACTCACCCCTAACTCCCTAGAAGAGCAGACAAACTGACGTTGCCCATTCTCTGGGTATTTCATGCTAACAACCTTTTATAATGACATGCAATTAGAATGAGAAACATACAAAGCACAGATGAGATGAGGTGATTGATGAACCCATCAGATAAAGATGACATTTTCAAGGACACACTCACTCATGCAAGGTGAATTTTTCTTTAACCAAACAGCAACTGTTTTTAAGTACCTGAGTTGTTATTTTTGATTTCTAGCGAGGGCTGAAGTTGCATTTCTCCAACTAGGGGAACAGACATAATCCAGATGTATCAGTACAACTCTTAAACTTTGTACAGTGCACAACTTGCAAATTATTGTGAATACCAAATAGGACTGCAGTACCACCATAACAGAAGATTAATTTCTGTATAGTTGTCACAAACAGGGAAAAAGAAGCAAGATGACAGATGTAGAAACAGTTCAGCCAAAACAGCAACTGAAAGAAAAGCAGACTGCTGCCTGGAAGTGATTGTGCTGACTTTACCATATGACCAGGGATGTATCTCTGCAGTCGTTGCATGCACTCTGAAAACTGAAAAGTTGAGACTGAAAAACAGTTTGCAGCATTGCTAGCATTTAGACGGGCATATTTCTTCCATGGCTCAGAAACATAAGGATTGCTAATACTTATGTCTATAAGCAATGGTGTGTTCTCCCAAACAAAAACATCACTAAGCTACTTAATGCAATAAAGTTGCATTTTGGTAGCTGTTGTTATGGAAATTTTATGGGGTGGGACTAGACCTCCTATGTTTGTCTGGGTGTGTATGCAGTTCAAATTGCTGTAATGGGGTATTTCCCCATTTCTTAATGTACAGTAATCTGAGGGTGATTATATTGCCAGTCTATGGACAGGTTGGACAGCTTTGCCTCCACAAAAAAATGTTTTTGGCTTTCAATAAAAACAATCAAGCCGCGCTCACGTGTGTATGTGTGTGTGTGTGTGTGTGTGTGTGTGTGTGTGTGTGTGTGTGTGTGTGTGTGTGTGTGTGTGTGTGTGTGTGTGTGTGTGTGCGCATTTCCACTTTGTTTTAATTTGAAAAGCCTGTGTCCATCAAACTCTCATTCATTCAGCAGCTTGATGCTGTTTTCTGGTCTCATATTTAGACTTACTCCGCACCTGTGCAACAAGATAAATAAAAAAAGAGATGAAGAAAGGTAAATATATACTCTCAGGAAAACAATGAGTCTCCTTCTCCATAACACACACACAACGGTATTTTTTAAGCTGATGTAGTAAAATGAGGCATTTATGCCTCCGTACATGTCACACTAGTGAAAAAGGTTCAATAATAGAAAAATAAGACATTTCCTGCCTTCCCACATGCCACACCAGTGAAAATGGTTCAGTAACAAACTCACGTAACTTACCTGCTTGACCTGGGCACCAGAAGTCTGTAAAGCCATAGCCCAACTCTTGCCTGAACTGCCTGCTTCCTAAGAGAATCCAGGTGATGGCAGTTCTTACAACCTTACAAAGGCCTAATATTAACAAGTGCTAGTTCACTTCCCCTGTGTGCTTCTACAGATACCCATTCATATATGTATGAACTACAAAGGGGGCATTGCTTCCCAAATACTTTGCCATCCATGCCAATCATATAAACAGCCTTACTACTTCCAGATTAAATCCAAATGCAATTTCAAATACAGTAATTCACCCCCCCAAACTCCCCTCCTGATCTTATTCCAGAATGTTGGTGTCTAGAAAATGCTGGAACCTAGAGATTCAGGTTACATGCAAATGTGTAAAGGTGATACAGTCGCCCAGCCTGAAAAGAGAAACGAGAAACAAAACCACTTTAAAAATGAGCATTGCTTAAGAATAACAGGAACAGCTCTGAAAGAACACTGCATGAAAAATATACATGAACCTATAATTTAAACACAATCATGGAAAAGTAATGGTCTAGCTGCAAATTAAGTCTTGTTGATACAGCACCGTGAACTTCTGACCTTGTTTTACTACAGCCTAGGTCTTTGCTTATTTTAAGCAATGATGTGACACAAACCATACTTAAAACCCTGGCATTAAGGAGAGCTGTAACTAATGTGTCTTCATCTTGCATTATATTAATGCCTTCCAACTAAACAGTAAGTGACAACCTGCTGCAAAAAGCATGAATACCTGTTTTATTCTAAAGTGTTTTAGATGATTCCTGTATTAGTTTTGACAAGATCTAAATATGGCAGGCGGACTTCTACAATAAGTAATCTTCAAGGCATGATTCCTCTGGGGGGAGGGAATGTTTTCAGCCTTCAAAGTGTATATGTGATTTCTTATTATACTGTTTCCTTTTCTGCAAAGGTGCATTACTAACAGTTAAAGAGCTGCTTTTTCTCATAAATGCATTCTGATAATGTAATGGGAATAAGAACTATTCTTAAATGTACTTCTGGTGCAAGTCATTATGTTCGGAAAAATAGTTCACAATGCAGGTAGTAGGAGATGTGTGAATGTGCATTTTTTATTTGTATGTACACAAATAAGGTGTGGGTGCTTGTGCGTATAATCAGACCATAAGTACAAAGTTACTTAAGTAAATGCAGTTTACACATTAATTTGGGACAAAATAGACATATTTTTCAGATTGCACTGGAATAAATTCCACTGGAGAAACTGGTTCTCCTTTGAGTTTATTTTTTTAAACATAGTGTATGAATGTCATTTTACTCCACAGTAAAATAAATTTGAGATCAGTCAACTAACAAATGGGTTTAAATAATTTACATAATGTAGTCACTATATTTCATGTAAGCTTTTCTTTTCTTTGTTTTTTATTTTTATGAATTAGCTTATTTTTTATAGTGCATTCACACATCTTCCTTTATTATTTTATTCATCTTATGATGCTTTTCTCAGAAATGACTTGTCATACTTTGGTAATTTGGAAATTTAGACAACCATGCCAAGGATCAACAAAAACATCTTTGTCTTCTCGATGATTGGGGCTTTGACTCGATAATAGTAGAATAGTTTTATTGTTCACCTATCCTATTGACCCATTCATCGCCAATGTGCCTAAAGTAAACTACCTCAGTGTAACCCTCTGTCATATAGGTCCTCTGTTCAAATGAAGACTAGAGAGTAAGTTGCGAAATTCCCCTTATAGCTGAGAGTTGAAGAGGTGATGTTTGGATAGCAGCCTATCATATTACAGTATCTGGCAGTTTTAGTTTTAATGTGGCCTTATTTTCTCCCTGTGATGGCTTGAATGAGCAGTAATGTTGGTGAACTTGTATCGTGCTGCCATACAGATGATCACTTAGAGCATGTCTTCATGCATGCAGCCTTCTAGAACTCCATATGTTCTACCCCAGCTAGTGAAAAATGCACCCCAGCATTCATTTGGGAATAAACCAGCAGTGCTTCATCCTTCAGATTCTCTCCAGAGAACAAAATGGAAAGAGAGACAGAGTGTGCCGGCCCCAGCCAGTCATCTCTCTCATCCCCCCAAAAATATCCATTTCCTCAACCACAAACCCCAGTCTATGTCATTGGCATAGAGAGATGCCACTCCCCTTTTCAGATGTCTGCCAGAGGAACACTTGTTTTTAGTCATCCGATGGTAAGAAATGTAGTGGCAAAATGCAATTGCCCCATATATTCAGTCCCATTTATAGGAAGTAAAACTAAAATTTAGGTTCCTCCAACCTTCACTACAGGTTACATACATACATAGAAATATTTCAAGCATGTGCATTAATGACCTTCTAGTCTACCAACATACCAAAACAGATATTCACATAATGTGTCCAGACTGTTCTTAAAAATATCTGAACTAGTTTGCTTTAATGTAATTTGGTAGTCTGTTCCATCCATCAGCTACTCTGTCAGACAACCAATTAGTACACTTCTCATTACAGAATCTTCTACATAGGTTATCTGATGATTCTCTAGTACGTTTTGATAACCCCAAACATTCCCAGAGGTAGTTATCTCTAAATGCCCTATATACCTGAATAAGATGATCTCTTAGATATCTGTATGAGATACTGTACAAGTTCAGATATTTTAGCATGTATGTATGGTATATTTCCACTGTACTCTTTCCAGTTTACTCATGCTTGTTTTCTTATAAAACAGATTCTTAATACACAAGATGTAAGATAGTCAAACCCACTCCTCAAAGATAAGCTTTTCTACAAGCACATGAACACACACATACATGCACATATATTTCTACATAGCCTCATTCTCAAAGTAAGCTAATCAGCATTATTTATTGATTGATTTTTTGACATTTGATTACCGCAAAGTCCAACTGGCTACATGCCCATTTTTAGTGGTTACCCAGGGAGAAAAGCTCCAAATTATTTCAAAAATATTTTAAGAACAATAATTTTACAGTCTTCAAAAATAATGCAAAAACATTTACAGTTTAAATAATTATGCCAAATCAGACATAGTGTGACATTGATTAAAATAGATGCAACTTGTTTGCCAATGATATCTGTGAGCCAGTTGGCAATCCCGTGAGTCTCAGAGGGGTTTATTCACAGTTTATTTAGTTTTTCTACTATGCCTGAATAGGAAACTGTGTCAGAAGCTTTGGCCAGGTTGAGGTATGCAGCGTGTACCATTTTGCCTTCATTCATTGCCTTGGTAACCTTTTCAAAAAATTTACCAGGTTGCATAAGCATGTTCTGCCCTTGATGAATCCAAACTTAGACTGGTCTAGTGTTTGGAGGTTCCCTATGTCCTGATTGATTAATTCCATGGTAAGTCTTTTCATGTCTTTGCATATAAGGCTAGTCAGACCTATGGGTCTGTAACTGCCTAGGTTTGTGGAAGGTCCTCTCTTATGCAGGGCAATAAATGTATCTGCTCTCTATTCACTTGGTACGAAACCTGTATGGAGGCTGATTGAATAGTGTTGTTAGGGGGATGGCTAAATCGTGCTTCATGCTATTTAAGATGTATCCAGGGGTATTGTCAGGGCCCATTGATGCAGTATTTTTAGCTTTGGAAAACACTTTTAGGACTTTGTCTTGTTTGATAGCTGGAGGTGAACCAGTTTCATGTATATCTTGAGGGACAGATGGAAGAGAGAGAGAGCGGTAAAATTAAAGTTTAATTTCTCTGCCAATAGGTTTGCTTATATCTTCAGCTTCAGTGTGGGCAACATTATTCAGAATCAGCTCAGTGCATTGCTGCATTGTGCTTTTGAGATTAAGAACATAACTAAAAATGCCTTGGGATTGTCTTTGACTTGGGTAGCTATGTTAGCCTCAGACTTGGCTTTGGTAAATTTTTTTTCATGGGTTGTTTACTTATTTCAGTGACAAAAGCTCTAACATTCTGGGAAAACCTCTTCTAACTTTTGGTCAAAATTTGTTTCCTTTTATTATAAAGCTTGTTAGCATTACAGTTCCACCATGTGGGTTTGTTTCTGGGGTTTCCCTACACTTATTCCTTTGAAGTACAGCTGCATCTATGCAGCTGTTTACATGCTGTGGTAGTGTGGTGTATATTTCTCTGTATTCAGTAGGATTAACTGGGTTTGGAGGGGATTTGAAGCTTGCCAATGTATGACTTAGAGTAGGTAGTTTGTCTTAAACACATTTCTAAATGTACCTTGGATGGAAAAGATCTCTGGTTTCAGTTTTATTTTGAAGGAGACTGCTTACTAGTTAGACCTAACAAGTGATGAAGATACACAAAGGATGGTGCAAGATACTACTGTATTAGTAAGGATATGATCCAAGATGTTATTTCCCTTAGTAGGTACCTGACTAATTGTTCCAGGGCATTTGTATTGACAGAGTCCTGGAATCTCTGTGTTTTGCACTAGTGGTGGTGTATGTTTCCCAGTCTATAGCTGGATAGTTTATTTAACTTAGTAAAATGTTACTGAGTTTAATATTGAGTGATTCTAGTTCCTGTAGATAGATGTTGTGGGTTTTTTTGTCATAGAGTGATATGATATGGGAACGGGACCTTTTTGTTGGTTATTTGTACATGAAGAAGCTCTAGTGCATCATGCTGATTTGCCAGCCTTGATGTACGTTTCTTCTGAATAAAGACTGATATGCCTCCACCTTTTTCCCCTGCTGTGAAGTAGCTGGTCTAAGCAGGTGGAAGGCATTATAGCCCTGCACAGCTGGAGTGTTCTCCAGCTATTTTAAACCATTCCTGGGATTCAATAAACTCCATGCAGGAATAGTGCTATTCCTGCACGGAGTGGTTCTTGTCCGTGTAGCCACAGCAGCTCACCTTGAATATTCATGAAGATGCACTGCTGTTTAAGCTACATGGACACAAACTGTGAACAAGTGCAGGGGACATGTCTAAGTAGTGTATGGACCATGAAAACGCCCCCTTCTCTCAGAAAGTGTCATACGGCACTTTCCAAACCTAATCTAGCATAATATTAGAAAATTTCTCTAATATTATGCCAGTAAGTGTCTGTGGACACTGAAATGAAATAAATGAATGTCAGTGTCCGCGGACACTGAAATATATATGAGAATAAGCAAGCAATGCAGGGGAAGTGTGACAGGTTCTGTGACACACCCCTGCATTGTAAAAGTGCCATACGACACCTCGCAACCTACTAAAGCAGGAAATGTGGACAAAGGCACAAACAATGGGGGGGGATCTCTAAAATGGGACACATCTGAAATATTGCCCTCACCAACTTAGAAAGTTGATAGAAAACAGGATATGTATTAGCATGAATCGCTGAAGGATTGAAGCCTGAAAGCCAAATGTATGCCATTATTTCCTGATTGCAGTCCTCAATGACTTGTCAGAACACCACAATACTCAATATATGACATAGTAATATAATAATAATAGTATATATTTTTTTTCTAGGCTAAGGAATGTTTAAGCATAGCTAAGTGGGTGTGCACATTATATCCCTCCGCTTACCATAGCTTAAACATCCCATAGTAGACAAATAAAAATATAGATCTGAAATTCCCAATCTGAGATAGTGCATTGATTAGAGTCATGGCTTTGTATGAAGATGTTTATGGTTTGAGTACCAAGACAGGCACATTATTTTTATATGGGAAAGCAGTGTTAAAATTATTCTTTTAAACTTAAATTATGTAGTAACTGTTTTTGTCAACCAGGGTAGTGTTGCTGGTGTAAAATAGAAGTATGAGTGCATATAACATGTGAATCCACCCATGTATACACAAGTGTACCATACAGTATAGTCACACCCCTTGCCAATGTAAGGAAAGCTCATAGAGGGTTGTCATGTAAAGTAAATCATATACACTTAATAAATTAAGTCAGTATTCTGATATATTTAATAAATGAAAAGTGAGCAATGGTTAGCAATGCTCAGTTATGCTTACCAAGTGTAACCATTACTAAGATGTGAATGCTAAGCAGCAGGTAGCTCAGCTAAAGCAGATTTGCTCACCGCTTAGCAGAGCTTAACCTTTTCAAAATGGTCCAATGACAGCAAAGGGCAGGAATATCACACTATTTAAATGGTGCAGGCAGGAATATAGCCATAATCTGTTATAGTTCATCTGTGTGGATACAATGGCTGGCATAGGAGAGGGAGTGCACTTTTGGGCGCAATGCTGGAGCATTCAGAAATCCAGGGTCATAGCTGGACTCCTAGTAAAAAAACATGAGGGCAGACTGCTGCAGGGCCACTACCAGGGCTCCCAATACAAAGCGGAGGCCTGGGACCATCTCACACGTGACTTCATCAGTGCTACTGGCATCCCCCAGACTGGTGAGCAGGTATGCACCACTTTGCCAAAGTAAAGCGTAGGAAGGGGGCACTCTTGGACCAGTGGATCCAAGATGGATGGGACCGGAATACTCCAGTAGTGTGTAGTATCATTATCAAGTAGTTTGTAGCAAATACTAGCCTGAAAATGTGATAGACAGATATGCATAATGTGTGTTTTTCTCTACTACAGCTACAGCAGAGAGGGCTATGAATGTCAAAGTCCATGGTGACAGACTGCTGAGGCTGCGCTGACAGGTTGGTGAGTACAAATCTATTTTGCAGTATATTGTTCAAATAGCTAAGGAGTACATTGCTTACTGCTAGTAGGTATACTGTTACTGTGTGATCTGAAAAAATAAAAAAGTTTGACTGACTAATACTGATGTACAATAAAGACCTTATTCTGGCATGTTACTGTAGACATATATAGAATGTATACAGGTTCTTCACAACAAATATGGCTGTGACATCTTAGATTAACTTAGGTTTATCTGTGAATAAGCTGTTAAGAGAAGCTGTAGATGGTGTAGCTGTAAAACGAGATATAAAGTACATGTGAATTATATACTGCACTAAGTTCTGAACCCTGAATAGTAATATGTAAAGTATGAAAGTGTGTTCCATGCAGCATTGCCTTGTGCTAATCTTTGCCTTCCAGATTGTAGTAATCCAAAGGAGTAATGCACAATACAATAACTATCTGTCATGCATGCATCACAGGATTATAAGTTCAGACTGTCTAACCAAGGGACTATTAGGCAGAAACAAGTGAAACAAAAACAGCTGTTCATAAGTAGCTCATTATGATGAGATATGGCTTAGTTGTTAATTTTGCACACCCAGACATGGTTCAAATCCAAGGAGTGGTACTGAGATGTGTGCATATCTACACACAAGGAATCATGAATAAATGTAAAAACAGGTAGTGTTAACAGATATTTTCTCCACAGGTATTATGGGTAACGAAATGTTGGTAGTAGCTGTATGAAGGGTAAACTAATAAATTGTGTACAACTGTTCAATTTTCCCACCACATGCCTGCAAATTACAGAAGGGTAGGTACATACAATATGCATTCTTCCTGAATAATTCCTCTCACCTGTACAGATATTCACTGAATGTCCAGATATTTGTCTCAGATTTTTGGTCCATTTTACATAAAGTAGTGGTGTCCTGGCAAATCAGTGGCAAATCATTATAGACTGAAGTTAGAAAATAATGATAGACATATATGGGCCAGACGTCATATCTTTCAGAGCTATGCAAATGCAAAACCTGTTATTTTATCAGCTTTCTAAGTTTGAAAGAGCAATATATAAAAATTGTCCATATTTATGGGACTTTGTCCCACTCTTGTATATGGCTTTGTCCAGATGTCATGCTCTAAGAGGTTGAGAGGTATGTTCCCGATACATGTCTCTCAAATGTCATGCTGTCACGGCTAGTGGTCACTGCTGTAAATAATCCTGGACACAGATAGTAAACCAGTTAATGTATGCCAGTAGCACACTCACATAACAGCAGTCCAGGGTACCCCTCCTGTGCCAGATATGTAACCCTGACATGTACGAGTCCCCTCTAGTCATGTACCCATAGTTGTCACAGTTTGCCTCATACCATTCCGGGCTGACAGTTTAATAGGTATGTTTGTACTACAGACACTATGGGCCATAGGTAGATGTAAAGTGAGGACAGACCCATAGAGCATTGAGCAGTACTATTGTGGAAAATAGAAGCATAAACAGTTATTAATGGACTTTTTGTCTCTCCCCCCACCCCTCATTTGCATCCATAATTATTACTCATATACTACGGGTATATTGTGCTCATTCTGTTATATTATTGTTAATATGTTTGATTGCTTGCGTGTTAACATACCTTGTCCAAATACCATTGTTGGTGGCCTGTTGCCATCAATGTTACTGGCATGCTGTTATGATGTATACTGTTGTTCCATTTATGCATGTGTTCTGTTTGCTATGCAACTGTTTCAAATCTGTTTTATGGGGTTAATTGGAACACCCATGCAGGCTGTTATAACTAATCTTGAAATGTGTTGTTCATGACTAACCAACATATTTTGTAAAACCTCAATGCCATTGCGCATTTGGGAAGGCAGATCCCAGTGGATTCACCTATCCCTCCTCATCTGGCCATGGCACTGGGCTCCAACACATCTAGGCCAAACCTCGATCTCCCTCATCCTCTGGTCCTGCACCACCTTTGGGTGGAACCATTGCAGGGTGGGGATTGTCCATCGGTGGGAATCTCAGTCCCACTGTAACCATATGGGGGCCCATGGGTTTCGGATTCCCAACCACCCTCTCCATCAAATGTGTTTACCCCCTCATGTGTCATATACCACCCCTGTCTGCTGTCTTGTCTGTCATCTGTCTCTCTACCCAACCTATCTCCCCAGATGTACCTACAATCCTTCCCCAACATCCCACTCTCACCTTAAAAAAAAAAAGAAAAGGGCATCTGTCCCCAAAAAAATTATCGCCCCATACATAGCTGTCAATTTCACACATGTGTCCACTGGACACATGGAATTTGGTCCAATTGGTTTGACAATACATTTCTGTTGTCCTCACCCCTCTCTCTGGGCTTTGAGTGTCCAAATTCACCTCCAAATTCTGTACAAATGCACCGCTGTTATCATATAAGAAATGGACAGCTATGGACCTTCCCTACACCCGTCTTGCACATCCCTAGCTATCTTCCATATTGTTTTTCCCTCTGCATGCCCCTTTTTCACCACTTTCCTATCGTCCCTTTTTCTTTTCCTTTAAAGAAATTAGCATGGGTATAAGCGGGAGTAAGTGGAAGCAAGTGAGTTTGCGCAATGCTAAGTGAAGGCAGCACAGATTAAGCATATCTACAGTTAACCATGTGTTGTCATCGCTAAGCGTCATGAAAACCCATGCAAACCCTCTTAAAACTGCTTTAATCATTCTGTTTCCATAAGCCACTGTTCTGCCTAGTAACAAAACAATCAGCCCTCCCAAGTCTCAAACCCAGGACCCTATACAACATAGTCAGAGCAACGTACCACTACACCATTTGAGCTGCAGGGATTTTTGATGCTTTTCAAACATATCATGCAGTAGAGTCATTCAACTGTAGGGAAAAGATTCTGTAGAATCAGTCAGGTTTTGTATATATACATATACACATGTTTATATGTATGGGGATGCATATATTTGGAAAAATATATACATAATTTATATAGATATATGCATATAAAACACACATATATATATATATATATATATATATATATATATATATATATATATATATGTGTGTGTGTGTGTGTGTGTGTGTGTGTGTGTGTGTATATATATATACATATATATATATATATATATATATATATATATATATATATATAAATTAATTATATGCTCATGACATGTAGTGGAGTCATACCTCAGAACCATACCTCTCATCCTCTTAGTACAAGAAATCTGCCCAAAGGCTGTCAAAATGGGGGGGGGGACAATGGGCCATAACTAGGGACGTATTTTAAATATTGCTCTTATAAATGTAGAAAGTTGCTAGAGGAACAGGGTTTGTTTCAGCATACATGTTCTGAAGGATGTGAGGTCTGAAACTGAAATGTATGTCATCATTTACTGACAGAAATCCTTAGATCATCACAGTGATTTACCAAAGAAATAAAAATAATGAATCTGTGGAACAGACCAGAAATATAAGCAATAAACCTAGACATTCTGAAACAATCCAGCCAGTCAAGAAGTATGCACAGAAGCATTTAGTGCAATGAATCTGGACCAAGCCTGACAAAGTTGGGGGAGAAAGCCATGAAAATAGGGACATATCTGAAATACTGGAGTAGATAAGCTGACACAGTTGCCGCAGTAACACCCTCCTTTCTGTTCTAACATACACTGACTGAAATAGCACAAGTCCAACACTCAATTACTTCTCACTAGTTTGTGACTTAAATCCTCACATCATCCCAACGATTTGTCAGAAATACACAACACTTATGGGGGACAGACAACAGTACATCCTACAAATATCTGGACATAACATCACATTAGGGAAACTACACTGAGCTGCTAAGCATGTTACCAAGCACTGTCCAAACTACAGTCAGACTGACACAGCACTAACCCAAATACGCTATGGGGAATTACACATGCATTTGCAACTATGTCAGGCACTACAGGGATGTAACAGCACTGAAAAACAGACACCAGTGTGAAAGTGCATACCCACAACCAATTTCACCACAGTCACAGTGACATACCGGTAAGCCAAATGAACAGTAGAGTATAAGGGCCGTGTAAACAAAAACATCATGTTTGCGACTCACACACTACCCCTACATATACTAGCCCAATTCACAGTGTAGTATGAGTCCTGACTGTGGTACAGAACATGTCTCAGTCTGCTCCTACAGACATATATAGCTGATAGACCACCAGAAACTGGAACAGCATGCACAGTCAGATAGAAAAGAAGCCATAACACTTACATCTACCCCCTCCCTACACAGGCCAAATTACATTTACATACTACACAGCTACACAATTCTGACAGCCTATCAACAATTACCAGAAATACACATACCTCTCAACTGTACAGAGTCCCACAGAATGTCCAGGCTTTGTCCTCATATATAAGGCCTCTTCCACATTACATGTCTGGCATTCTGATACATCACTGAGATGATATCAGGGATGAGGGCACTAAATATGATATACCATACCTATCAACCTCTTACTGCATGACATCTGGGCAAAGCCTGACATACTTGGGGAACAGAGGCCCTAAAACAGGGGCATATTTGAAATATTGCTGTTATAAACTGAGAAAGTTGCTGGTGTAACAGGGTTTGTTGGAGCATATCTTTTCTGAGGGCTATGAAGTTAGAAACACAAGTGGGTGTCACCATTTACTGACTGCAATCCCCAAAGTATGCTACTGATTTTCCAAAGACAGAAAATGTCTGAGGAACACACCAAACATAAGAGTCCAAACTCAGGCCATTCTGTAGATAGCCCTACAGTTGAGAGTTATGTCAACCACATAACAATGTTAGACTTAAAATCACACAGAAAATCCATGTCCACACAAACCCTGTTAAACTAGCATTAACCCAACTGTAAAACAGCAGTACGTACATTCTGTCCCTATGTCTGGAACATTCTACCCCATTTTGTTGGGCTGTCTCTACAGTTTTCATTGTAAGAGGTATTTCTAACTACCCTCTGTGTTGTTGTTCACACACCTCCATGAAGTCCTCCTCACAGGCAAGGAAAAGGGACAGCACCCACATGAAGTACTCAATTATAGGAGTGTGTTGCCATGACATCAGCTATAGGAATAACAACACAGCTGTTCTGCATGCAATCAGCAAGTGGGGGACACCAACTGGTGCACAGGCCATCAGCTGCTCATCAGCATTACCTATAAAAGGCAAGCTGCTGCTTATGCAGAACAGATGTGTACCCTATATCTTGGAGAGAGAGAGACAGACAGACAGACAAACAAGCAAACAAACAGAAATTGGAATCAAGCCAACTATTCTTGGGGGAAAAAGGTATGGCAAACAAGTAAGCATGTAATATAATGCAGTAGGGAGCATGTAATAATGGAAAATAGGAAGTTCAACAAATATGTCTCAACAAGATTTGCTGTACTGAGATATTGCTGATCAGAACCTATGGCCATAGCATCTGGGTCTGTCAGCAGTGACATAGATCACAGTTCAGGCCTCTGAGTCACTCCAGGAAAGGATGGTTCACATATGACTACTACAGGAGTGTGTGTTGAACAATACTGACTTTGACACTGCTAGGCTAGCTACTGGGATGTCATAGATATCCATATGTTAATTGTGAATACAACTATGATATACATGTTTGTCTCAGAAATGTGAGAGACCTATACAGGGTATTTGCATAGTAAACTACTGTTGCAGACATGTGTGTTAAACTGCATGTAATATACTGAGCTCATACCATTCAACTGTCCAGTGTTATGGACACTGACCATATGTGTGCCTCATATTTGTAGTCATTTACTCATAGAGTTGTGTTATGTCTGGCAAATCATTGGCAAATCTGTGAAGACTGACATTACACATCTTTTTCTTTTGACTGGTCCCGTTAGGGGTCACCACAGCGGATCATCTGTTTCCATTTCCTCCTGTCCTCTGCATCTTGCTCTGTCACACCAACCACCTGCATGCCCTCTCTCACCACATCCATAAACCTTATCTTAGGTCTTCCTCTTTTCCTCTTACCTGGCAGCTTCACCCATGCCATCCTTTTCCCAATATACTCAGCATTCTTCCACATGTCCAAACCAACGTAATCTCATATCTCTGGCTTTGTCTCCAAACTGCCCAACCTGGGCTGACCCTCTAATATATATATTCCTAATCCTGTCCAGCCACATCACACCCAGTGCAAATCTTAACATCTTTAACTCTGCCATGTCCAGCTCTGACTTCTGCCTTTTTGTCAATGCCACTGTCTCCAACCCATATAACATAGCTAGTTTCACTACCCTCTTGTACACTTTCCCTTTCAGTCTTAATGGTACTCGTCTGTCACAAATCACTCCTGACACTCTTCTCCACCCTCTCCATCCTGCCTGTACTTTTTTCTTCACCTCTCCCCTACACTCATCATTATTCTGAACTGTTGATCCCAAGTATTTAAACTCATCCACCTTTGCAAGCTCTACTCCCTGCATCCTCACCATTCCTCTATCCTCCCTCCCATTCACACACATATATTCTGTCTTAGTCCTGCTGACCTTCATTCCTCCCCTCTCTAGAGCATATCTGCACCTCTCCAGGGTCTTCTCAACCTGTTCCCTACTCTCACTACAGATCTGCAGACATCATAGTCAATGGGGACTCCTGTCTGATCTTATCTGTCAACCTGTCCATCATCATTGCAAATAAGAAAGAGCTCAGAGCTGATCCCTGATGTAATCCCACTTCCACCTTAAATGCATCCATCACCCCCACAGCAGAACTCACTGCAGTCACACTACCCTTGTACATATCCTGTACCACTGTTACATATTTCTCTGCCACTCCTGACTTCCTCATACAGTACCACAACTCCTCTCTAGACACCCTGCCATATGCTTTCTCTAAGTCTACAAAGACACAATGCAACTCCTTCTGACCTTCTTTGTACTCCATCAACACTCTCAGAGCAAACATCGCATCTGTAGTGCTCTTTCCTGGCATGAAACCATACTGCTGATCACTAATCATCACCTCCCTTCTTAACCTAGCTTCCACTACTCTTTCCCATAACTTCATGCTGTGACTGATCAATGTTATCTCTCTGTAGTGTCTACAGCTCTGCACATCACCCTTATTCTTTTAATTGGTACTGTAACACATTTTTCTCCACTCCTCACGCATCCTCTCACTTTCCAAGATTTCATTAAACAATCTGGCTAAAAACTCCACTGCCATTTCTCCTAAAAACCTCCATGCTTCCACAGGTATATCATCTGGACCAACAGCCTTTCTATTATTTATCCTCTTTATAGCCATCCTTACTTCCTCCTTGCTAATCTGTTGCATTTCCTGATTCACTATACCCACATCATCCAACATTCTCTCTCTCTCTCATTCTCTTCATTCATCAGCCACTCAAAGTACTCTTTCCATCTGCTCAACACACTCTCCTCACTTGTGAGTATGTTTCCCTCATTATCCTTTATCACCCTTATCTGCTGCACATCTTTCCTAGCTCGGTTCCTCTGTCTAGCCAATAGGTACAGGTCCTTTTCTCCATCCTTAGTGTCCAACCTTTCATACAACTCTTCATATGCCTCATCCTTAGCCTTCACCACCTCTCTCTTTGCTATGCACCTCATCTCCTTATACTCCTGTCTACTTTCTTCATCTCTCTGACAATCCCGCTTCTTCTTCTTTGCCAACCTCTAGGTCTCCTTGTCCTCCTTCCTCTGTCCAAATGTCACACCAAGCACCTTTATATTCATCTCCCTTACTAGCTCTGCTGCAGTTACCCAGATATTCGGTAACTCTTCACTGCCACCCAGTGCCTGTCTTAACTCTTCCCTGAACTCAACCTCACAATCACCCTTTTTCAGTTTCCACCATTTGATTCTTAGTGCTGCCTTCACACTCCTCCCCCTCTTCTTGATCACCACTGTCATCCCACAGGCCAACATTCTCTGCTACCTAACTACACTTTCCCCTGTCACCACTTTACAGTCTCCAATCTCCTTCAAACTGGCCCTCCTACATAGGATATAATCTATCTGTGTGCATCTCCCTCCACTCTTGTATGTCACCCTATGCTCCTCTGTCTTGTTAAAATATGTCTTCACCACAGCCATGAACATCCTTTTTGATAAATCCACTACCATCACACCTTCTGCATTCCTTTGCTTAACACCATACATACCCATTACTTCCATATCCCCTCTGTTCCCTTCACCAACATGCCCATTGACATCTGCTCCAATCACCACTCTGTCACCCTCAGGTACAGTCATCACCACTTCATCCAACTCACTCCAAAATTTTTCATTCTCATTCATCGCACACCCAGTTTGTGGAGCATATGCACTAACAACATTCATCATTACACCATCAATTTCCAGCTTCATAAACATCACTCTATCTGACACTCTTTTCACTTCCAAAAACACTCTTGGCAAACTGTTCCTTCTGGATAACCCCAACACCATTTCTCCTCCCATCCACACCATGATAGAACAATTTGGACCCACCTCAGATGCACCTAGCCTTACCCCCCTTCCATCTGGTCTATTGCACACAGAATATATCAGCCTTCCTTCTGTCCATCATATCAGCTAGCTCTGTCACCATACCAGTCATACTACCAACATTAAAAGTTTCTACCCTCACTACCACACCCCTAGCCTTTCTCCTCTCTTCCTTCCATATGAGTGTCGGACATCCTTCAGGGTATGTTTGTGAATGGAAAGGCTACTGTGCTATCAAATGACTTAAGTGTGTTATTGTAATATTAAGAAAGTGTCACTAATTCTGTCCCATCGCCCCCCATGTATGTGTGGCATCCTCCAGATGTCCTGCTCTAACAGGTTGACAGGAATGACTGAGCAGCAAGAGTGTAAATACAGTGTGCATTACTGACATAGAACAGAAATGTATATCAGGTATTACCTGTGCACATGTATATATGAGTAGGTGTACCTGGCCGCCTCATAACAACAGACATGGGATGCAATACATCAGGTAAATTAGCTGTACATGTTGTACACGTGTGTAATCTTAGTTTCTGTGCCTCCAACAGAGTTAGATTTCTACAGCTACTGGTTGTTGCATTGCCCTGAAACAGCCATGAGTACTACAATAAGCATGATTATCAGGTTGAAAATGGAGAGGTGTCCAACTGTGTTATGACCTTGTGTCCATGCCTACTACAAACAGCTATATGACCACCTACAAAGCTGTATGGACTCAGCAATACTTTACTTGTAAACCCTGCCTCCACCAAGGCAGAGTAATACCCTTTGCTGGACAGCAGCAATACACAAATCAGTCACTATATTGGCTGTACAGGGCCAAGTAGGAGCAGGCACCAACTTGGCAGCAAGTCAACCTTTGTCTGAATGAGCATACAAGGTCACAGGTGGACTACTGTAAGGCGAAGTATGAGTACAAATTGGACACATCCATCAAGGGCT
Organism: Protopterus annectens; assembly: GCF_019279795.1. Taxonomy (NCBI): domain Eukaryota; kingdom Metazoa; phylum Chordata; order Ceratodontiformes; family Protopteridae; genus Protopterus; species Protopterus annectens. Next base: position 1,472,876,468 of record NC_056741.1, read on the forward strand.
AACATAAGGCCTTCTTCACATATGTTTGCAATCTCAGAGGCAGCAACACCACATACACACACACCATAGCCTTAGCCAACCTGCTGCAGACAGGTTTAGTCAAACATCACCCCCCCCCTGGCTCACCATCAGTATAGGTTGATATGCACAGCACCCGCACCCCTCCCCTACTCATCAGGGAGCAGGTGCATACTTCCTAATCAAAGTCAATAAAAACAAGTCTCCATGGGACCTGATAACATTTCTGTCTGCATCCTACGTGAACTCTGGCATATACTTCCAGCTCCATTACACACAATATGCAAGCAAATCCTGAACACCATTGACATCCCATCTGCAAGGAAGATGCCCGCTGTCATCCCTCTACACAAACATGAATGATGAATGGTGGTTTATGGAATGTGCTGGCCCTCATTGGGGAGAACATGACACATCAGGACCGGGAGTGCAATGCAGGTTCATACTGTGCTGATAGATGACAGCGGTATGATGTGGTCGTAAGTGGTGGCTAATGATAGGTAATGTTGATGTGCAGGTTATGTAAATAACTGTGACCAATGTCTGAGGTCCTGTGATGTGTTTCCCTGTTTATGTCTTTCAGGTGGCATGCAGCATCAGCCAGCATATACTACAGATGAAAATGCAGCCATCACCGATGCCATAATCCAACACCATGGGGTGATGTTCGGACGTATCTGCATGTTCAGTTGTGGTGGGGTTAACTGCATTGCATCATAGTGGTCATCACAGGGGCCTATTTGCAGGGATGTCATATATCTGTAGCATACCTCACAACCTGTCATTGCAAGAAAGCTGGACAAAGACTGACAAAATGGGGGGACAAAGGCCCAAAACTAGGGACATTTTATAAATTAGTGTTATACAGTGCATATAAATGGTGTACACCCACACCTGTTAGAATGCCAGGTATTTGTAATATACAAAAATGAGAGCACAATAAAACATTTCTGAACCCTTCCAGCCTTTCATGTGACTTATAACCTGTACAATTCAGTTGTAAAACAAACAAATCTGTTAGGGTAACAATTATGACTAACAAAAAACATACAAGATGCTAAATGCATATGTGTGCACAGGCTCACGATAATACTGTCTTGAAGCAGCTTTCGATATAATTACAGCATTCCATCTTCTTGGGTACATACCTGCCATCAATTACAGAGACCCTTTGATTAACAGCAAATAACGGTCAGCTGTCCTACCAGGATTATCCTAACATTAACTCAGTTGCCTGCTACAGCAACAGCCATAGTTTGCATACAGCTTATGAAGCAGCAAAGGGATCTCATTTGTGAAAGGTATCAGCCCAAAGAAATGTACACACATTTCCATAGCATTGCATATACCATGGAACACAGTGAAGACAGTCATCAAATGGTGGTGAAAATAAGGGGCAACAGTGACATTGCAAAGAACTGGACATCCCTCCAAATGTGTGGAAAAGACAAAACCAAAATTGGTCAGAGAGGCTGCCAGGAGACCTACAGCAAAACTACAGGAGTTGCAGGAATCTCTGGCAAGTACCAGTTGTGTACTACATGTGACAACAATCTCCCTTTTCTCCACATGTCTGGCCTATGGGGTAGGGTTGAAAGATGGAAGCCTTTTCTCACACAGAACAGCATCCAGGTTTGGTGAATTTCTCAAGAAAAATACATCAGGTCTCCCAAAAGCATGTGGGGAAATGTGTTATTGTGTAATGAGACCAAGGTTGCACGTTTTGGGCACAATACCAAAAGGTTTGTTTGGCACAATAACAACACCGTGCATCACCAAAAGAACACCATCCCCATGGTGAAGCATGGTGATGGCAGTGTCCTGTTTTGGGGTTGCTATTCATAAACTGGAAGTGGGCCTTTAGTCAAAGTGGAAGGGATTAGGAACAGCTCCAAATACCAGTCCCTTTTGGCCCAAAATCTTCATATGTCAGCTAGAAAGTTGTGGATGGAGAGGAATTACACCTTTCTACATGACAATGACGCAAACCATACATCAAAATCCAAAAAAAATGTCTTCTCCAGAAGACAATCAATGTTTAGGAATGGCCCAGCCACAGACCACACATTCATCCAATAGAAAATCTGTGGGGTGCCCTGAAGAGGGCTGTGCAAAAGAGATGCAATCACATCTGACACAGCTGGAGGGCTTCTGCAAGGGAGAATGTACAAAAACTTCCCAAGAGTACTGACTGCTGTATGAAATCAAAAGGTGCTTTAACAAAGTATTAGTTTAAGGGTGTACACAGTCATGCAACCAGCCTATTGTACATATTTCAACTTCTACATGTTAACCCTAACGGATGTGTTTGTTCTTCAGTTGGATTGCACAGGTTATAGGTCACACTAAGAGTGGTAAATGTTATCATATCATTTCTGTGGTCTCATGTTATATATCAGACAATCCTGGCACATTAACATGGGTGTCTAGACTTATAATATCCACTGTAAACTTAGAAGGTTGTTAGTGTAACTGGTTCTTTTGTAACATACATGTACTGCAGGTTTTGAAGTGTGAAACTCAAATATGTCATTAATTAGTGACACCAGTCTTCAGATCATCCCAGTAATGTGTCAGACAAGCACAGGATTTATGACAAACAGACCAGAAATATGAGCCACACATGTAGACATTCAGTGACAATCTGCACAGTTGAGAGGTATGTTCTGTAGGAGTTGCCACTGTGTTATACAGGTGAACAGCAATTATGTGTACATGGGTGCAGTGTGTGCTACTTTTAGGTCCATCACCTACTAACACTACTCACGTATCACAGAGGTGTATATAAGTAGTAACATTAAGTGGAAAGGGCTGCACTGCATGATGTTGAGGGCCTGTACAGGGTGTGTATGTAGTGGTCTGACTATGTTGTGAATGCCACCAGTTGGCTATTTTGAGGTCTGTGTAATGCCTGTCTGCCACTTCATCTGTGTGTGTGTGTGTGTGTGTGTGTGTGTGTGTGTGTGTGTGTGTGTGTGTGTGTGTGTGTGTGCGCGTGTGTGCGCGTGCGTGTGTGTGTGTGTGTGTGTGTGTGTGTGTGTGTGTGTGTGTGTGTGTGTGTGTGTGTGTGTGTGTGTGTGTTTGTGTGCGTGTGTGTGTGCGCATGTGTATCAGCAAACATTATAGTGCGGGTATTAATTCACATATAAAAACTATGGAAATGCGCATACTTAGATAAATACACCGTTGGAAGAACACTAGAATAATCTCAAAACAAAACCAATGTAGTAACACACTGGCTGAAGTAAAAACGTATTTATTACCAAATAAATAAAACTTAGTTGCCAAAGAAATAAAACTTGGTAAGCGCTTTCACTACTGCTTCATCAGACCTTAGACACAGAGAATGAGCCACTGCAATATATACATATTTCAAATACCCTAAGCCAATCACATGTTAACAGCTAAAGAGCTTGTAAAAATAAAGAGACAGGGCATATAATTATACAAAATAGACATAGAACACAATAAATACATATAAAATATACATATAGAATAATGAGTACATATCAAAAATGAAAATAAAAATAAAGAATAAAAATGTGGAATGAAGCAAGATCAACTCCTACGGCTACGTCCCTTTAGTATAGGTCTAAGTGGAACTTTTTCATTAAGTCCACTACCTTGGACTGCCCTTAGTTTTATCATCCATTTGACCTCTCTGGTTTCAGTTAAGTTCCCGATGTCACCAACTCTAGCAGTGGGAAAAATACTGTCAATAACCTTAAACCTGAAAGTATGACTAGCGTTAGTACTAATCACATGCTTAGACAAAGCATTGTTCATGGGAGCACATTGTATGTTGTAGAGGTGCTCCCTGATCCTCCCCTGGATTCAGCAAGCTCTGCACAGCATGCAGGAATAGTGCAGGAGCTCCTGGAGGCAATATGGCCGCTGTGTGATCCAGGAATAAGCTCCAGGCATGTGCACGGGCACTCCTACACCACTCCTGCACGGACACAGCTCCTGTATGCAAATTACCCCATTTGCAGGTGAAAACCATGCAAATGAGGTGAATTTGCGATTCAGGAAGCTGTCAGCTGGCCATGCAGGACTAGTGAAGTGTGCAGAAATGTACTCAGTTAGTAACCAAATTCATTTATGCGAACTACAAAACGGTGCCATGACAGCTCCAAATAAAGGGCATATAGTATGTGTAAAGCATGCCAATGGCCAAGTATATGGCCATTGGCATGGAAAACAGTTGGCAAAAAAAAAATGTGTTTTTTTTAGCCAATTTCGGCTGTTTAAGCATAGGGCAGCGGCACGCAAATGGGATCAGGCTGAAAAATAAAAAAAAAAACTGAAATAAGCATTTTAACCAAAATCACTATTTTGCCATTATACTCAATAGCAAACAGAAGACAACATGGCCAGTGAATAGTGGTTGCTAAGGGGGAAGGCTCAGTGTGGGACCTATAACTATGCATTAGCAGGCAATCCTATGCAAATGAGGGGAATGATACTGAATCCCAGATTGCCCCTCAATGCTAGCCAGCACCCAACCGTGTAAGTACAGGAATAGCATGGTTCAAGCCTAAGAGTTAGCTGACATCATGGGGGGGGCGGGGTTGTCAGGCATACTGTAAGCTTATTGGAGCCCAGCAGATCAGATTTGCCTCCAGTCAGCAGAGCTAAGCAAGGGGGTGTGTCTGCAGCTGCCTAGCACTCTTTACATTGCCTAAGGGGGTGTGCGCACTGCACACCAGGTTTTAAATGGAAAAAAAGAGATAAACTAGCAAATAGCAGCTCTGTGCATATTTGAGCACTGTGTTTGCGCGGTGTGCCCCCGGGCTTAAACAGGAAGGCAATGTGAAGGGAAAACAGCAGTAGGAAGGGAATCAAGGAGAACTAGCATAGCTGGCAGGTGAAATGTATCAGAATCAGCCAATTACAAAGGCAGCAGCCCAGCCCAGCACAGAACACTACTATAAACTATGCAAACACCTTTCCCTCTGTTTTTTCCCACATACTCTACACCACCGGTGTACACATGCAGGGAAATTTTAACAAGTAAAAGCAATAAAATGATAGGAGCTGCAGCAGCTATCATACATCAACATGTGGAAGAGGGTGAGGGTGGTGAGGATGAGAATGCTGTCGACCAACCCACAGTGAGGAGACAGAGAAGAGTGAACAGACCCAGGGTAACCTGACAGGAGCTACATGAGCTGGAGATAGTGGAGCTTTATATGGTGGACAGGGACCTCCTACAGCAAATTGTTGAGCTGTGCCGGCCACACCTGACACACAGAACTAACAGAGGGGAACCCATCCCAGTGGATACTAAGGCATTTGTAGGCCTAAGAATACTAGTCACAGGTACCTTCCAAAGGGCAACTGGGGATATCACGGGGATCTCACAGGCATCAGCATCCAGGGTACTCCAGCAGTTCCTGGATGCCATGCCCGCACATGCTGGTGAGCATGTATATTTCCAGAACACCCGTGAGATGTTGGCCAGCAATGAATGTCTCTTCCACCAAATAGCAGAATACCCTGAAGTAGTGGGTGCTATAGACTGCACACAGATATGCATCAAAGCACCACCCAGTGAGCAGGGTAGGGTCTACATCAACCGCAAGGGCTTCCCCTCCATCAACTGCCAGGTCGTGTGTGATGCCCAGGGCATTATAATGAATGTGTGTGCTGGCTGCCCTGGAAGCTATCACAACTCCCACATCTGACATCTGACGTAGCTGTACCAGAGATTTGCCAATGGGGACATCCCTTACAGTCACCTAGTGGGGGATGCTGGTTATGCACTGGAGCCGTGGCTGATAACACCCATCAGAAATGCACACACACTCGAACAAGAACTCTATAATGAGGCACATGCACAGACCAGAATCATAACAGAGCGTGTGTTTGGGATGCTCAAGTCATGGTCCCAGTGCCTGGACACATCCAGTGGAGACTTGCAGTGCCATGCTACACAATATAATCCTGTGGAAACAACTGCATCAGGAACAGCACGGAGCGGGGCCATACAGCCCCCCACCATTTTGAAGGCCTGCACAGGTACAGAGTGACTCAGAGGAGGAACAACCTGAGCCTGCCCCAGTAGGCAGAAGGAGGTGTGCCCAGTATGCCCTGGCCTTGGCAAAGAGGCAACGCATAACACATATACTGACACAATAGGGACCCAGGGAATGACACCTCTCTCTGACTTGCACATACAGTAAAAGGGATGCCAAACATGACACTACCTGTGCTTAACCAAGTATATGGAGTGTATTATGTGCATCCGACATAGTCAGTCCTCCAGCACCATCCTCGATACTGGCACAGCACAAGGTAAGTCACTTTTCCTACCAATTGTCGAATGGAGTAGCATATGTTTTTACTTGTATCTATGGTATGGATGTAAGTATGCAAGGGAATCGGGTGGCTGAATGGGATGCCAGCATATAGTAGACACCTATAGTGGCAGCATGAGATCTGTAACAAATTTTGATGTCACCATAATAGCCAGTACTAGACAAGGTGACAAAACTCACTGCAGGAAATGTGCTGGGCTACATGTGTGCCCATATGACACACACATGTCAGTCAGGGAGGCTCACATACCAACAACAGTCTCAGCCAGCAGGACAGGTGTAGACAAAAACAAACAAAGGCTGTGCTAAGGCCTCTGATTGATTGCTATGGGTAATCCCCCCCCCCAGGCCTACACAGACAGACTACAACAGGTCAGGCAGTGGGATGTTAGTTCTGAAGGGTAAGATGTCAGAAACTGTAATGTAGGTCAATCAAACCTAAGACCTGTAGTACACTGATATGCCTCCAGTCAGCACGATAGGTTAGAATACAGAATGAAATGGAGTACCTGACATACCAGTGCAGTCATAGCAAATGTTTACAAGTGTCAGATGTGCCCCCCCAATCCTATGTAGAAATGTAGTAACAGTCCAGTGTGCCCCCCCAATCCTATGTAGAAAAGTAGTAACAGTCAGGTGTGCTCCTCCAATCCTATGTAGAAATGTAGTAACAGTCAGGTGTGCCCCCATTTATATGTAGACACGTAGTAACAGTCAGGTGTGCCTGCCCACAATCCTATGTAGAAATGTAGTAACAGTCAGGTGTGCCCCCCCCCCCACAATCCTATGCAGAATTGTAGTAACAGTCAGGTATACCCCCCCACACACAAATCTATGCATAAATGTAGTAACAGTCAGTTGTGCACTCCCAATCCTATGTAGACACATAGTAACAGTCAGGTGTGCCCCCCCCCCACAATCCTATGTAGAATTGTAGTAACAGTCAGGTGTGCCCCCCCCCCCACAATCCTATGTAGACACGTAGTAACAGTCAGGTGTGCCCCACCAATCCTATGTAGAAATGTAGTAACAGTAAGGTGTGCCCCCCCCCAATTCTATGTAGACACATAGTAACACACAGGTGTGCCCCCAGTCCTGTAGTAACATGTATGTGTATGTATAATAACAGTGGAGCACAGATTACCTGAGATGGCCAAGGTAGCAGGATAGATTGTAGCATGTGCAAATTATGCAGGTCTGCATGTGTTAGGTTGGTGTGTGTTGTATATTGTGTGAGAGTGGTCAGTATGTATGCATGGTGAGGTTTGTCCTGGTGGCCATTGCCCAGTACTGCCGATGACAGGACCAAGTTCTCACAACTGCAGTGCCAAACACAATGCTTCTCAGTATAACACATTCCAGCAGTAAGCCATAGTAAATGTTTGGAAGTAATATGTGTCACCATCTGAAAGATGGACATGGCATGAATGTCGGCCCAGATATACAAGCAGTACACAGGGGGAAGTACCCCAGACAGACAGTGTATAATATGTAACTGTCAAATGGACACATCCTTGGAATTGTACATACAGGTTTGCAGCACATTATCTGGGCTTGTAGTATGGAATACTGATATCATCTAGCCAAACACTGGCAGACCACAAAGGTCATAGGAATGATGTATTGAGAAACAGCTGGTGTCCCTGCACAAGCCAGCATAAGTGGAATGCCCCATGCATATCTGTGAGTCAGATGCAAGTAGTGTCCATAGCACACATGCACCCAGCTCACCCAACCACCACCCACAGGTGCCTCTCTGGTCATATCCCTGCTGTTGGGAATGAGTACAATATGCCCCCCACCTGTGTATGGCAATAGCGAAAGAATGCAGCATGCAGAGCAGGTGGCCCATGCAGGTGTGTCCCTAACTGTAAGCAGCACCCTGCCAGCATCCACACCACTGGATCAATACTGACCGAAAGTACTGGTATGAACACCTTGCACACTTACCCTGTCACCCCATGGGGAATATAGTGTATCGCAGTCTGGGACTGTAGAACTGACAGAATGCAATGTCCTGCTATAGCTGGCCTGCATCACTACCAAATGACCCACAGTCCTCTGCCAAAGGCCTGTGGCTCACCTGTACTGCCAATGTATGTTATGTCATGGACTCCCAAATAACAACATAAGACAGTCCACAGAACCCAAATGCAAGGCCATGTGGACAAATCACAGTAACATGTCCATCCTGTCTTACTGCATGAACTGTGGACCAACATCAAATTACTGCTGTGATGAGGTGATAACTATAGGGAATATATCAGATAATATTTGCATAATGTATGGAAGAGGATAGAATAATAGAAGGGAGGTGGAAGCATGGGCGGCATGCAATGTGTGAAGTCCAAAGCTCAGAAGTGTGCACATACTATCCCTGGCAGCAAACACAAGAATGGGATGCTGCAAACCTGCTCGTAAACCAAAATGTGTAGAGGTAATGTCCAGAATTATGACCCGTGTCTCTGAGTAACCTGTGTGAGTTTGTACAGCTGTGAGGTATGGCCACAGCAGGATATGGCCATACTGTCACAACAATGGATGTACAAGCATGGGATCCTCTGCCACCACTGTACCAAGGTGCTGAATCATTTCCACAAACCCAGCAGCAAGTGTCTGCAGCTTCCCCTCCAGAATGGCATGAGTGTGCAAGAATATGTAGGCTGCTGACCACAATACTGGACACAGCTGCATTCATCCTGTGTTCCCCAGGACATCATTGCAAGCAAATATGTCTACCTGACAGTACTTGATGTCTTAAAGCATCACAGTGTATAAGAATACATATGTCTGAATAGCTCTGCTAACACCAGGATGATGTAGCAGAAGCAGCACAGGCACAATTACCTACAGTAACCCACTATCCTTTGTCCATTTTGACCCCATATTGTCAACTGACTTACAGATATCCTGCAGAAACAGTTTGCTAGCTGTAGGTGTAGAACACAAAAGTCTGCACTGGACTACAATCTACCTAGAATGGATTCATACATTCAATACAGAAAGTCATACTGGGCATGCTCCCACACAAAGAAATGAAGCCCATGTCTGGCAACATCAGTGGGCCATACATATCTGACAGTCGCAGACGTTAGTGCATACACTCCTCGGTACGCGCCAGTCATGCTTTGCACACACATTGGATAGGAATACACACATATATCCAAGGACAACACACTATAATAGGCCAAAAGTACACATACATAGATGTGTGGAAGAGAGTGACAGCGACAAAGAGCCTTCCATCAGGAGGCTTGTTCCACCCAGCACACATCCAATTGGCTAAAACCACATGATGTGCAAATGTCAATCACCATAGACATTTGCCTCTGGAATTCCTCAGCATTATAGTGTCTGTGGTGCTAGTGCTAACTGTGCAACATGACTGTACAAGTCAGTACTCATCTAGCAGTTATATACACATACCTGTGGAATATAAACATGTGTGTGCCTGAGTGTGGTGTGTCTGCCTGTAGATGAATGGGTTATGGCCCATGCTCACAAACTGCACTCCCTATTGCCCTACTATGGTAAGCCTGCTGATGTCTTCACCTTGAAACACACCTTTGGGGAAGTAGCAGCCTAGTAATTTCCATGGCACGTCCTAGAACTGAGTAATGCTGTAGTGTGATGTACTAGTTAGGTAGGAGTTCTAATCACAGACATGGCAAGTGTGTTTGTCTGTGTATGGATCAATGCGTTTTAGGCCAGTCACACTCACTACAATTTCAAATGCTCTACTTTGGCATGCCTGCTGATGTCATTCACTTTGAAATACACCTTTGGGGAAGGCATAGCCCAGTAGTCAACGTGGCGTGTCCTATAACTGCAAAATGCTGTAGTGTGATAAACTAGGTAGGTAGGAGTTCTATTCCATGACATGGCAAGTGTGGATGTTTGTATTTTTGTGTGTGTGCTTGTTTGTCTGTGTAGGAAGGAATGCTTTTGAGGTCATTCACAGTCACTACAACTTCCAGTGCCCTTCTTTGGCAAGCCTGCTGATGTCATTTACTTTGAAATACATCTTTGGGGAAAGAGTATCCCAGTAATCCCTGTGGAACATCCTATACCTGCATAATGCTGCAGTGTGAAAAGCTAGTTAGGTAGGAGTTCTATTCCCAGACATGGCAAGTGTGGATGTCTGTGTGTTTGTCTGTCTGTGTAGGGAACAATGCTTTTGAGACCATTCAGTCACTACAACCTCGGGTGCCCTTTTTTGGCAAGCCTGCTGATGTCATTCACTTTGAGATGCACCTTTGGGGAAAGAGTAGCTCAATAATCTCCATGGCACATGCTATAACTGTGCAAGGCTGTAGTGTGATAAACTAATTAGGTAGGAGTTCTATGCCCAGACATGGCAACTGTGAAACTCTGTGAGTGCTTAGCAATCAGTGCTTTTGTGGCCATTCACAGTCACTACGCACACCTACAAATGAAGAACACTGATAACTGTGCAGTAACAGAGACATGATCCAAGCCTCCAGAGAGCACCCCTGCAATACCAGGTACAGCTCTCACCACACCTGTTGGCCACCAAACCAGGACCAAAACAATAAAGGTGGAGGATTGATCATATTCACCAAGGATATTCACACCACCAGGCTACTTGCCCAACAGAATGTGTCTGAAATACCCCTGGTGCAACTAACAGTATATTAGACTGCACTCCAAATTGTATAGCTTGCTACAGATCCCCCACCATGCCCCATGATACACACTACAGCCTTTGAAACGTACTGTGAAATATTATGATACAAGCAAACACCCTAATACTGGGTGACTTACACTACCCTGCCATTAACTTTGAAAACTACTTGTGTACCAACATGTGTGCCCAACGGTTCTTGGAAGTCATAATTCCCAATGCCCTGGATCAAGTAACCCATAGTCCCACTAAGGACTCAAATATCCTAGACTTGGTCATTACCAACATGGGACATCAATGCTCCACACCTATGGTCACCCCATTGGTGGTCAGGTATACCCACGAGCTAATCACCCTTAACATCAACATCGCTTCCCCACACCCCAGTAAGGAAACATCCGTAATACACACATCTCCAAAGCCAATGTCATGCTACACATGTCAGATGTGACTAACATCATGACACCCATGTAGAAGAGAACTGAAAGGACAACTGCTGAATCATACATGAAGGCACTGTATGAGCACATCCACTTGTGCGTGAATCGTGGCATCCAAGCCATCCAGCCAACCAAGATGCTCCCCATCCAAGAAAAGGATGCTAGTGTGGTGGCCTCCTGCCATAAACATACCGTACAACAAAAGGAGGAAACTCTTGCAGAAATGGGGGACTTTCCAGGATGCAAAATACTCCCTTACCAGCTACAGAAAGAGGCAGAGACCCCTCATAACATCCACCAAGGCTAGTTACGAACATAATATAGCCACAGATGCCAGAGACAACTGCAAGCTGTTCCATAGCTATGTGAGGAATCTAAATGGCAATGCTCAGAAATGCTGTGGGCTACAACAGGATGGTACTAAATCTACACCTCCCAGGGATATTGCCAATATCCTGGCAGAATGATTCCATGCCAACTGCACCCCCAAACCCCCAAAGCGCCCATCTCAACATAGATAGATTGCCATATGCCGGTAATAACGGCTGCATAGGTAAAAAACACACTCTACAGAGCTATGACAACAGCAGACATGGGACCAGTCAACATCCAGAGCTGTGTACTACATAAGCTACAAACTGCACTTGCACCTCACCTACGTGCCATGTCTAATCATAGCCACACCTTAGGCTTGTGCACACTACAGTTATCCCAGTCCACAAGGGGGAACCACCTTGGATTCTGGGAACTACAGCCTCAACAGTATGACATGCCTAGTCTGCAAGACCATGGAATGTATTATCATGGAAACTAAAACAAAGGCATTGGCAACCTGCAAACACTGGACTCTAACCAGTTTTGGTTTGTGAAGGGCCAATCATGTCACCTCAACCTGAATGACAACTGTGAATCCATCTCCAGAGCCATGGATGAGGGTAAGGTGATTCACACAGCCTGTCTGGACCTTGCCAAGCCCTTCGACACCATCCTGCAGTTTGGAATCATAGATAAATGTATCAAGCTGGCCATTATTCCCAGTGTCACCCAATGGGCTGCCAACTGCTGTAGACACAACCCGCACTGTAAATGTAGGTGACACCAACCCGAGCTTGAGACAAGTGACAGTTGGAGTACCCTAGGGTTCAGTCCTGGCACCGCCCTTTTTCGGCATCTACTAGTCTGAAGTACAGTCCAACAGTAAGGGACACCGGCAAACAAAGGTGGCAGATGACTGCACACTGGGAGCCAGTACTGAATCCCTACATGATGTGGATATTCTACAGAAGGGCCTTACAGAAAGACATGCTTGGTGCCTGAGCCATGGCCTCAAGATCAATGCCAATAATTATATAGTTATCCCCACTGGGAAGGGACATGTACCTGTGAAGTACCACATAGGTGGTAGTACACGAAGCACCTAAAGTGTGATAACAAACTTAGGGACACATGTGAATAGTGGTCTCTCCTTTGATAACCACATTGCCTTAGCAGTCAGGAAACCCACCTATGTGGCACACCTCCCACTAAGGGCTTTACATCCAGGAAAAGGAGCCCATTGTCCCACTGCAGGCATTGATCAGTAAACCCAGTACAGACTACAACAGCGCATTACATATGTACCTCACAAGACATCTGCAACAAGTAGAGAGGCTGCAGTCATACCTCATGAAATGACCACAGGCCTAAATCAGATGCCCTATGCTGACCATCTGAAAATCATCCAGCTATAACCTGTCATATATTGTGTTCTTAGAGGCAATCTCTGCTTACCATAACATGCCATGTCAAACCCACAGCTGTTGCACATGCTACACTTAGAGAATTCCAAACCCTCACAGCCACATGCTCCAGAGATCCAAATCTTGTCATCACAATGAACAACGCATGCAGGAGGGATGTGTTCCTGACCCAGAGACCCCCCAGACTCTGAAGTAGACTGCCCATACATGTCAAGCAAAGTGCCTCTTTGGCCCTCTCCAAAAGGAACCTGGACAATTGGATAGGAGATAGGACATTTATCATATCATATCAGCTGCCCTGCTACACAGGGTTGCAGGGAAGTATATATTGTGGGAAGTCATACCCAGAGAATTGTCATGTCTAGGCATGTATAGGCCCTAGGGTCAATAGCCTAGTATCAACGTATGACCCTATGAACCTATGAAGTACACTTTCCATTGCCCAGTCTTGGCAAGGTTGCTGATGTCATTCACTTTGAAATACACCGTTGGGGAATGAGTAGCCTAGTAATCTCCATGGTGCACCCTATAGCTGTGTAATGCTGTAGTGTGATAGACTAGGTAGGGGTTCTATTTCCAAATGTGCTAAGTGTAGATGTCTGTGTGTTTGTCTGTGTGGGGAGCAATGCTTTTGAGGCCATTAACATTCACTACAACCTCCATTGCCCTTCTTTGGCAAGCCTGCTGATGTCATTCACTTTGAAATACAGCTTTAGGGAAAATATACCTCAGTAATCTCTGCGGCGCATCCTATAACTGCATAATGCTGTAGTGTGATATACTAGTTAGGTAGGGGGTTCTATTCCCAGACATGGCAAGTGTGGATGTTTGTATGTGTGTGTTTGTTTGTCTGTGTAGGGAGCAATGCTTTTGAGGCCATTAGCATTCACTACTGCCTCCATAGCCCTTCTTTGGCAAGCCTGCTGATGTCATTCACTTTGAACTACACCTTTGGGGAAGGAGTAGCCCAGTAATCTCTGTGGCCAGTCATGTAACTGCATAATGCTGTACTGTGATGTACTAGTTAGGTTGGGGTTCTATTGCCAGAAATAGCAAGTGTGAATGTGTGTGTGTTTGTCTGTGTAGGGAGCAATGCTTTTGAGGCCATCCACATTCACTTCAAACTCCATTGCCCTACTTTGGCAAGCCTGCTGATGTCATTCACATTGAAATACACCTTTGAGGAACAGGTAGCCCAGTAATCTCTGTGGCGCATGCTATAACTGTGTAACGCTGTAGTGTGATGTACTAGTTATAACTGTGTAATGCTGTAGTGTGATGTACTAGTTATAACTGTGTAATGCTGTAGTGTGATGTACTAGTTATAACTGTGTAATGCTGTAATGTGATGTACTAGTTATAACTGTGTAATGCTGTAGTGTGATGTACTAGTTATAACTGTGTAATGCTGTAGTGTGATGTACTAGTTAGGTAGGTGTTCCAATCCCAGACATGGCAACTGTGAGACTCGGTGTGTGTGTGTGTGTGTGTGTGTGTGTGTGTGTGTGTGTGTGTGTGTGTGTGTGTGTGTGTGTGTGTGTGTGTGTGATTTGAATCCTGTGTGGAGGTGACTGTGAGTGTGTAATAACTGGACTCATTGTGGAGCAGGTTTTGCAAATTTCTTATATGGTGGGTCTATTATATGTCACAATGTACACCTTACAAGGATAACAGATGTCAAACAACAGAGAGACTGGGGTTGACAAGCCATACCCCTACATGTAACATCAAGGCCTGGCAAACAATTTAGGCAACCCTTGTATTACCCAGATAACACTCTCAACCCATGTCTCATACACAAACACACTTGGCTAGGCAACACCACTTTGTTGGTAGTTCCCTGCATATTGCCCACAGATAGTAACCATGGTGTGATTGCAGCAGGTTACAGAGGGCATGGCACCCTGTCCCATCACTACAATAGGCACATAATTGCATACAGTGCTCTTTCACTATATTCCCCACTGGACACCTGCAACAACTGTAGTGCCATCAAATGTAACCCACAAAGGACATACCATGCCTTAAACACATGCCCTGTATGGATAGCTGCTACTGACACCAGGGAATACCTGTATCATGCTGTCAATGTAGGTGCAGAGTCAACCTGGTGTTCATTGCCAGTTCCCACCCATGAGGCCAGGAATGGCACATCTAATGATGACAATCTGTGTACACAACATGCCCCAGACACCCCAGGTACACTTCCACATGTCACAGAACATGCATGTGGGACGTGTGCACATCCCAGACACCGTCCATGTCATGAACTATAAAACACATACACGGCAAGCATTGCACAGAACTGGCCACCCACAATACTAACCCAGATGACTGCATGGTGAATACAATACCCACCTGTGTGAGCCAATTCAGACACTACACCCCTGAGCCACACTGCAGACCATTTTCATGTGGCCTGATGCCAAGGTATACCCTTTACCTAGCCTTGTACACTCTTCTAGCACAGTCAACCACTACACACCTGTGAAGCATGCATGTCAGTACTGGCAATCTGTGTCTGTGTGTGTGTGTGTGTGTGGAGTATAATGATTCCGACCCCATTCACACTCACTACACCTCCCATTGACCTACTGAAGCATGCCTTCTGATGTCGGACACCTTCACATACCCTTTGCCCATATGTCATCCTGATAACCCCTGTGATGCATGTGATACCTGTCTATTACTGTATTGTGGCAAACTAGCTATTTAGGAGGTTTAATCCTGACCCTGCCAACTGTGTTAATGTGTGTGAGTCCCTGGGAGAGTGTGGCTGTGTCGACATTGACACCTGTTCATGTGGACAGACATGTGTACTACACCTAACTTATCCCTCCCATATCACTATTGCAGATGTCACTCACCATCAGATATACCTTTGGACAGCTCCCCCACATGTAAGCTCTATGGCTCATGCAATAAATGCATGGACAGGTGATAGCAATACATAGTCAGGCAGGGGTTTGACACCCTGTACAGGTAAGTGTGTGACACAAACATGCTTAGGTTTTACTCTCCCACCCCCTCCCTATCTTACTTTGTCTCTGTCTGTCTGTCTCTCTCACCCCCTCTCTGGTGGATGTGGAGAAGTACACCTGCTTTGCTTAGGCAGCAGCTTGTATTTTGTAAGTGATGCTCATGATGGCCTCTGCACGAATTGCAGTCCCCCACTAGCTGATTGCATGTGGAACAGCTGTGGTAACATTCCCATAGCCAATTGCATGTAAACACACTCCTATACCTAGGAACATCATGTGGGTGTTGGGCCTTTTCATTCACTGTGAGCAGGATCTCATGTCAGTGTTTGGCAAACAGCATCACAGATTATATTGGGATATACCTCTGACAACATACACTGTGGAGACAGGCCAACAAACAGGAGGGAGATGTGCCAGACATGACTACAGAATGTAAGTGTTGCTCTTCTGCATTTGGAGTAATGTTAGTTTAACAGGGTTTGTGTGGATATGGCTGGTCTACATGATTTAATAGCTGTCATGACAGTGTTATGTGTTTGAGGAAACTCCCACCTGTAGGGTTATCTGCAAGACTGGGCAGTGTTTGGAGTCATGTTTCTTGTGTTACTCACAGATCACCTATCTTAGAACTGCAGAAGCATAGTCTGAGGATTGCAGTCAGTACATGGTGACAGCCATGAGAGTTACTGACTTTATATATCTCATAGGACATATGTCACAACAAACCCTTTTACAACAGTAAATGTATGAGGGTAGCACATCAACATGCCAATATTGGCCCAGTGTTTGTGGCTCCAGCCACAAGTCTGTCAACCTTTGTACATATGTCATGCAGTAAGAGGTGCATATGTTCTGCACACCATTATTTATTGACATCATACCTGATAACAAGCCAGTCACATATCAGACTGCTAGACATGTTATGCATAGTAGGGGTTATTTCTGAGGCCATAACCTGGGCATTCTGCAGTTTTGTGTAGAGTAGTGGGGTCTGTGTACTTATGGTGATTGTCGACAGTATGTGTATTGAGAATACGTACCTTGGTCTGTGTACAGACTGTGGTAGATGTCATTGTTCTTGGTCCTGTTCTATCTGATGTTACATGCTGCTCCAGTGTATGGTACCCTATCAGCTCACATGTTTGTAGGGCCAAACACACACATGTTCTATACCACAGACAGGCATTGGACCATACTGTGTCATTACCCAGTTTATGTAGGGTTAGTGTGTGAGTGGCACATATGAGGATGGTGTTTAGCAGACAGTCCATATAGTGTCATATTAAGTTTTTGTACCATATGTGGCTATGGCTGTGTTCACATTCATTGTGGGTATGCACTTTCTCACAGGTGACTGTTACTCTGTGCTGTGACATATCTGTAGAGACTGCTATATTTGCAGGTACATGTGTATTCCCCCATACAAAATGCAGGCCAGTGTTATGGCAGTCTGCCTGTAGTTTGCACTGTGCTTTGTTATGGGCCTAGCAGCTTAGTGTAATTACCCAGTGTGATGTTATGTCCAGATATTTGCAAGACATACTGCTGCCAGGCCAACATAACTGTTGTGTATTTCTGACAAAGCAGTGGGTATGTCACTAACTATTGGGTAGTATGTGGCCAAGTGACCTCTGCACCACCAGTTATTATGTGTCAGGACAGATAGGCATTTGCGAATGCATAAACTGTGTTGGCATATGTAGTCCAGTATTTAAGTGATACACCCATGTACATGGCTGATAACATCCACATTGTCAGGCTTGGTCCACATGTCTCGCACAAAGGGGATTTGTGTATACCTCTGGACTGACCAGAGTGTGCCAGACTGTCCAAATATATTGGTCATGTCTCTGCTGTAGTCCACAGGATCATTACTGTGCTATCATCGGTACTGTACTATGGTGTCCTTAGGATGTCTGTCAGTAAAAGATGGCATACATGTCAATAGCAGATGTGACCTCCCACACACAACATGTCTGTTAAGACAACCCCTGTTACAGTAGGAACAGTCTACATATATACCTGCAATACATACATGACATCCCCTTGAACTAAGAGATTGAGACTACTGGTGCTGAGGTAGGACTCCACTCCTTGTTCTGGACATATGATAAACATATATATATATATATATATATACATATATATATATATATATATATATATATATATGTATATATACAAACAGCAACTTCTCTACTGTAAAAATACAGCACTTTTAAGGAAACAAAAAAGAAAAAAATGCAGAGAGCCATATTTAGTGCTTTCATCCAGTTTAATATGCTGGACTGAAGTCAAGTATATTAAACTGGATGAAAGCATTAAATATTGGCTCTCTGATTGCATTTTTTCTTTTTTTGTTTCCTTAAAAGTGCTGTATTTTTACATTAGAGAAGTTGTTGTTTGTATATTTACTCTACTCTTCGTGATTTTACAGAGTTTTATTTTAGTATATATATATATATATATATATATATATATATATATACTAAAATATACTAAAATAAAACTCTTTAAAATCATGAAGAGTAGAGTAAATATACAAACAACTTCTCTAATGTAAAAATACAGCACTTATATATAGATATATAGACATATACATATCTACATACATATATGGATATATACACACACACACACACACACACACACATATATATATAGATATACACATATACAAACACATTTATATACATAAACACAGCTATATATGTCTACACATATGCAGATATATAGCTATACATGCACATATAGTAATGGATATCTACATATATTTATCGACATAAATAGGTATATCTGTTTAGATATATATGCACATATAGTTATAGATATCTACATACATATCGACATAATTAGGTATGTTGTTTGCCTTTTCGGCTTTTCCTGGTTAGGGGTCACCACAGCGGAACTCCGGTCCGCTAATGATTGGCAGTAGATTTTTTTTTATGATGCCCGATGCCCAACCTTCAGCGAAGGCACTCCCATTCACACATGTCTTTCGGAGGCCACTTGACTACGGGGAGGACATGCCAACTCCACACAGAAGGCACTCCAGCCGTGAATCGAACAGGAGAACCTCTTGCTGTGAGGCAACAATGCTACCGCTGTACCACTGCGGCTTCGACAGAATTAGGTATATCTGTACATATGTGATGTACACACACACACACACACACACACACACACACACATACACATATATATATATATATATATATATATATATATATATATATATATATATAGGTTTACTATCATATGTTCGAATCAAACTCCGTCGACTGCACTTTTGTTGAACACAGAAATTCGAAAATGGTAATGAACACCAAAAGCCAACCTAGGAACGGTTTTAACATGGGTCGAGATAGGTGTTCAGTGTTATTGCTGAACTACAAACCTCTCCCCTATCTCGACCCATGTTAAAACCCATTCCTAAGTTGGCTTTTGGTGTTCGACATTACCGTTTTCGAATTTCCGTGTTCGACAAAAGTGCAGTCGATGGAGTTCGATTCGAACATATGATAGTAAACCATATATGTATATATATATATATATATATATATATATATATATATATATATATATATAGTTCCCCTTCAGAAGACTGAAACATCATAAGCTCAAAATTCATAAGCCTGAAACCAAAAGCCTAAAAATTCAAAAGCCTGAAAACTCAAAAGCCTGAAACTCAAAAGACTGAAAACACACAGAATACAAATAATGCTAATATGCCAGTACAAAAACACACAGAAACACATACAAAACAAAGCATAGCAGTTGTCACCTGCTACTTAAATATATCTACTCCAAGATTGCACTTAGTGTAGTGACGTGCAGTCTTGGAGTTGATATCTTTAAGTAGCAGGGGGTGTTGGGGACTTACCCCCTGCTTATACTTAGTGGAAAGTAATATGGTTTATGTTGCATAAAGTCAGTAAATGTATTTTTTGTGTTTTCAGGCTTTTGAATTTTCAGGCTTTTGGTTTCAGGATTATGAATTTTGAGCTTATGATGTCTCAGTCTTCTGAAGGGGAACTATATATATATATATATATATATATATATATGTATATATATTTATATATATATATATATATATATATATATATATATATATATATATATAAATATATATATATATATATATATATATATATATATATATACAGCAAGATCTATAAATGGCCATATATATGATGCACTACACAAATGTGTATAAATACATATATATGAATATATATATATGTACATGTAGACATATATCTACATATGTATATGCATATATCCATATCCTTGTCATGTGTAAACATTACTGTTGTGTATACCTTTCCAGATGTATCACACCGTATGTATGTGATATGTGTATATTTAGATATAACAACATATGTGATGCAACAGTAATATCACTAACAAATACTACACAATTGTAGAAGTCACAGCAATTGTTCAGTACTATTCAATATGTGTAATATTTAAAAAAACAACAACTGTTTTCACAGTTGTCATGGAGTAGTGGTTAACTGTTGTGACCATAGTGTACAGGGGCCTGGGTTCAAAACCTGCAAGGGATATTTATTTTGTTGCTGGGCAGAACAAGGGCTGCTGGATACAGAGTGGTTAAGGTAGTTATAAGCAGCTCTTAGTGCATTTGTGTGGGTTTGCATGAAGCTAAGCGGTGCTAAGCTACGGTTAAACATACGGGTGCTTTCACCATGTAGGCTTCGCTTACCAGTGCGCAAATTTGCTTAGATGCTATATTGCAGGAATGCTGACACCTGCTAAGCATGGCTCAGCCCTGGTAACCAGTGCTCACATCCCAGTCTGATAACATAGCAGGGTAATGACATCTGTAATAAGTGTACGTAATGCCATGCACATAACATGTGTCTATGTGCTGTCATTACAGTAGCAAGGGGTGTGAGTGTCATATCTGGGGCACTCGAGTACAGAAGACCTGTACATCACTCTTATCCATGTGAATGTGTTACATACAAGGGTAGTATCCCAGGTTATGTGTCATCACACTGGCATGTAGTGTATCATGCCGTTACTACTGTTGACAGTGCTTTCCCAAGCAAGAGTGGATTGCTAATTGTAGTACTGGCAACAAATATCCCTGTATGCATAGATGGACTCTGAGGCCTCACTGTTGTGTTCCTGATGTGTGAACTGTGTCACAGTATACATCCCCTACTGGTTAATGATCTGACATGTGGAAAGTAACTGTAGACAACTGTCTGTATAGCACTTGTCATTGAGGGCTGCCAACATGTAGTAATGGCATACATATTGGTGTCAGACGTCTATCTGTTGACACATTCATCCTACTGCATAGCTAGTTGGCAAGCTGATTTCTGTCAGCCCCTGTACAGATGTGCAGATGGCAGGTATCAAGCTTGGATATATACAGGCAACCTATGCTTGATTGACACTGACATGTCTGCCCAGCAGTGTTATAACTGGCACAGAAAGGACACAACACCCTGTACGCACCACATGCCATGGGTACCTCCACTACACTACCACAGTCAACAGAACATGCTTGGGTACAGGTCTCCAACACAGACACTAACCATGTTTTATAATACATGTTGCACACATGTCAATTGGATCACCTCACTGGCCATTTGCAGGAGGCACCTAGAGGATTGGCTGATTCATGTCACTCTCACCATGAGGGTCACTACAGTGGTGTCTGTAGATAGACAGCCTGCTGGCACATGGCAGGTGGCATGATGCCACTGTACACACATCCACTACACTTCCCATCTCTCAATGGACAATAGCCAGGTGCACACCTATGACCACCTGCAGTGATGCACCC
Organism: Protopterus annectens; assembly: GCF_019279795.1. Lineage (NCBI taxonomy): Eukaryota > Metazoa > Chordata > Ceratodontiformes > Protopteridae > Protopterus > Protopterus annectens. The sequence continues at coordinate 1,472,898,435 of NC_056741.1, forward strand.
CATTACTGACAAATGTGTACATGTGCATTACTGAGGATATCAGTGTCTGTGTGTTAGTACACCTGTAGTTGAGAATACCATGAGGGCCTTCGCACCCACCACAACACTCATTGCCATAGTTAGATGTGGCTGCTGCTGTACCAGACATTGCATGTACCCTGTTACACTCCTCTCCCTAATTCCTACCTAAGCCTTGCAGTACCAGCATAACACTGTTATACAAATGGGCTGATAGGCATGGATTACCCACTGAGTTCTGGCAAGTGTGTATATCTGTAGGGTACAGCATTCTGAGGCCACATACTCCTATCACAATACGTACTGCCACACAGTATTACGGATAGTGATGTTGCTGCCCATAGGAGAGGCATGACAATGCATCACCCTACTATGCCTGTGGCATGTGCATTAGATGCATAACCCTGTAGTGCCACTGTTGGGATGGACAATGGGGTGTATCGCAGTCTTGGTCAATGTGTGATGATGGGTATGTCAGAGTGTTAACATGGGTTTCAATGTGTACAGTATCCACAGTGGGGTGTGGGTGCTGTGTACACTGTTATTACACCATGGTACCCCCAGTACATGTCCCATGTACCACTGTAGAGTGATCACTGTCACCATCTACCATACAGCTAATTGATAACACAATCCAGCCCAGTTATGCATGTGCTGTGTGGAGACTACCTGTAACACATTGGACACACTAACAAGTTAGCACTGATAGCCCCAGGTCTCTCGGATGTGTGTCTGCCTGTTATGTGTCTGTTATGGTATATATGATGGTATGTCACACTATTTATTGTCCATATACAACCATTACATCCCCCATTACCATACTGTGCATGCCTGGGGATGTACTGCATGTAACATGTAACCTGAAACACACCTCATCCTAAATGCTGTATGGTGTGTGCAATTAAAGCCACACACATCAGTAGCACTAAATACCTAGGCAGGGGTCTAGTCCAAGTGTTGCCAAGAAAGAGTGTGCTTGTATGTGGAGGGATCTACTTCAGGTTGCTGATTATACATGTCCCAGGGGGTCACCTGTCCATGTGGCACAGGCAGTACCTGTTATACAGACCAAGTAGTAACACAGTCAGTCAAACACTTTTGTCATCCAAGACTTCTTCAGAACTGTGTAATATATCATTGACATTCCTTAAATAAGCAGTCCCCCCACTTAACGCACTAATTAAACTTTAAAAACATACACCCTAAAAAAAATTTTAAAACAGCAATACATAATAAATAAATAAAATTTTGAACTGGTACAAAGTGTTTGACAAGTATGGTGTATAATAACACCAATACTATAACATAGTAGCCCTATGTTTCAACTCTGGCTTGACACAAATGTGGTCATTAATACCAGGGGCTACAATGGCATTCAAACAAATTTGCCATCGCATTTCAGCTCTATCCAATTTGTTGGTCCAATCACTCCCTCTAATGTCCATACCTACCACCTTCAAAATACCAGAATGGAAAAAGTGATCAGGATTGAGGTTAATATGCCTGAATAGTGCATTATTGTCATCCCTTTTCCTAATACTATATAGGTGTTTATAAATTCTTCTCCGAAACCTCCTTTCTGTTTTACCTATATAGAAATTATGACAACTCTGGCATACAGCAATATAGACTACACCGTTGGTGTTACAAGTTCCTGTGGCCAACCTAACTTCAAAGTCATTGGAGCCTAAGCAAACAGTAAGGCATGATAATGTATTTTCTATGCTCTACATTTGGTAGTTCCCTTAATATTCTTGTTCTTACTCTCAATAGGATGTTCTAACAAGTTTTTCAAATTCCTATTGGTCCTATAGGAGAAAATGGGTACCTCGCCTAAAACAGCCATCAATTCTTGGTTAAGTGGGGGGACTGCTTATTTAAGGAGTGTCAGTGACGTATTACACAGTTCTGAAGAAGTCTTGGATGATGAAAGTGCTTGACTGACTGTGTTACTACTGAGTCTTTCTTGTTGTGGAATTAAACATTTTTATTTGATACTACCGAGTCTGGTTCTTGGCTACATGGAGTGATGATTCTGGTTTTTCTTGGTGTATTTTTTCCAGTTATACAGACCGGTGACATGTTCAGCTGTACCCAGGATATGGCACAACCATGGTGTCACCACAGTGCCATACCCCTTGTGAGATATTACAGCAGACCATCCTCCTACTGACACACATACACCTACAACACAAATGGATAACATTATGGGGACCACAATCATTAACAGCTATAATGCATCATGGCTGGACAGCTATACTACCTGACATGTTAGCATTAAACATTACTGCTAACAGCATGTTACACTGTAGTACATTGGTACACTGTAGTACAGTCACCGAGTGCATCAGAACCATATTAACCTATCTCTGCATCAATGTTATGGATGACAGGGATGGGGCACAGGTATCATATGCACAGGGTGTGTTGTTGGTTTGCCAGAAACCAAGGGTGGGCCATACGTTTGACACCATGTGTATGGGTGTGGGGTGTAATTTGCTGATACAGGCATGGTGATGTGGTGTGCATAGGTATGGGGCTGCCCTATGTGTGATTGTAATAGTGTGTGGGTATGCATGCACACAGTTCTGCCATGTGGCTATTCTATACAGGTGTTTCTTGGACAGCTTCAGACCATACCTGGCAGGGTGTGCAGTTCACCACCTCCAGCCATGGATGCATGGACTGTGCCTGCCAGGGGTTCCACAGGCACATCCAGGTACAGGCCTTGATGTGCTACTTTCCCCTGATGATGACATATGACCTCTGGAACCAGGTCCCTCCTGGAACTGGCCAGGGCCATGTGTATGTAGCCTGCTGAGGTGTGGTGTGGACAGCACCCATCCTGCAGTGCTGGGGCTGGTAGTGCCACTACAAGAGTGGCTTGGTGTCCTTGCACGTCCACGTCAACTGCCAAATGTTGTTGTTGCTGGCCTACGTCCATGCGGCTGTAGCTCCACTCCCGTCACATGTTCTAGCACAGACAATCCATGGTTGATTAGGCCCACCATCTCACCCAACCGTCTATCCATGACCTTGGTATAATCATGGAGGGCACCTGCAAGTTCATAGAAGTTGTCACTTACAGATGAGAAAGTAGCCTTCTTCAGCCTCAGATCCTGTCTGGTGTACAGTTCCATATGTGCCTGCGGCCCCATGGCAGTCTGAAACCTTGGGTCTGGTGGTACCAGTTGTGGCACTTCTGAGAGGGGCATGATGACCAGCGGCCCTCCCAGAAGCACCCCAGTACATCTGCCTATGTGGTGCCCTGCCGGACATCTGGCCATGCCTGCTGTGTTCAGACACAACAGGCATAGATACCACACTCTCCTGTGTACTGCCACCAACCGTGAACTGTCCCTCTGCTATGGCCACTGGTGATGGGGTATCTATAGGCATTGTGACTGTGTGCAGGGTTGGGGGGATAACAGGGGGATGTCAAACGATGGTGCAGTTTCAGCCTCTGACAACCCTGCCTGTGTCTCAACAGTCCTATCATCATTTTCGATGTCTGTATGGACACCAAAATTAGATTGCATGCAGGAAGGACCCTACCCACCCCGCCACCTGTGAGGGGAAAACCAGAAATGCACTTTAAGACCTGTATGGCATTGCATAACAATACACACATATAAACATACATACACACACACACACACACATACACACACACACACACACACACACACACACACACACACACACACACACACACACACACACACACACACACTGAAATTCCACCATAATACCTACCTGTCCCTGAGTTTACAGACAGTGCCAAGTTTATTCATGTAAGTTCCCCATCCTGCATCACACTTGGTAACACGCACTCATTAATACCACTCATTAATGTATCATTCTTCTAAATGTCTAGACAAGTGATCACAGCACATGACCTGTTACTCCATTACCTCTTTGACTTGATTGGAGGAGGTTCTACAAGGCTCACTGCGGTCATCTAGTAATTCCACAATGCATCTGTAGTGCTGCATATGTGGGTAGTCATTCACCTTTCTGCTCATTGCAATTTTAAAGGTATACCTGGTCTCTAGTTTCCCTTCCAATGCATGTTCCATGTTACATACCCTATTATACTATCAGCTGTCCTGAGATTACATATCAGATGAGTATTCCTGGTGTCTCATGTGTCAGTCCATGTCCATGTACTGCATGATTCCAAAGAGAAGTATTGACGTATGAACAGCCCCCTCACTCACACATGTGCATACATGGACACCTCCACAAAAACACACACACATGCACACACATATCCTACATGCATCAACCCCCTTCACTCCACCAGATTACACTTACAGACAGAATAACTCCCCCACCTACACACACACCTACAGGTGAGATTGCACAAAGATAGTACACACAGACCTCCCATTACCCATCTGTCAACATGCATAACATATGGTACTCAACAGCATGCAATGCAGCCATAGTCAGCCCATGCTAGCAACAGTATACATGTGTGTGATGCATGGGCTGTGTTAGTAGGTGATGCCCCTTCCCCTAGAAAACACTGCACCCATGTACACATTATTGCTGTGCATGTGTTCTGCACTCTGCCATACCTCACAGGTGTACACACCATTGCTGAATGTGTATTACTGTGTCAGTTATGTCTGCTCTAATGCTCACAGCCCCTATGTGTTTGTCCAGTACATACCTGGGATGATATGTGGACATATGTCATTTGTGAATGCCTGATGTCTGAGTTATAGATCTCAAAATCAGTGGTGCATGTATGACCAATATGATACTATTACACTGACAACCTTCAGACCTTAACATGGCTATGGGGAGTGTACACACCCTTATGCCATGGGACCACATCACTGCATATGTTAACATTACATGAGCCTGATATGTGACATATGTCCTGTACATTCAAATGCAGTGTCTAACAAATGTGTTAGTTGTGCTGATGTTGACCATGATGCATACACCTCGTGGGTGCATATGTGTGCACGCCCTTATCATGATGGTTTGTTGCACCTATTGTTATGTGTACTAAAGCAGTCACTATCCTTGGTAGGGGTATACTAGCATGGGCCATATGCATTTGCAAGTATATGGTCAGTCTGCCCTACACATGTCCCCAACTTTGCATGATTGCAAGGTCAACTCATGTGCACATCCCTTGGAGTTCAAACACTGCCGTCACTATTACTGTGGAGTCAGGGTTATGTCTGTCACAGTTCCTGAACCTGACTGTGGGTAGATACAGCTATTTGTAGCATCCTTAGGATCCCTGCTGCAGTGCACTAGTGTGTCATGATGACAACCCCTCCCCACCTTCAGCCTATTTGCAGATGCTTGGCAACTATGGCCTACACATGTGTGTTAGTTTGCAGTGTCCCAAACACTGAACACTGTGTGTAACAGCCTAGTCCCAGCTAATGAATGGCAAACATACAGGTGTACATTGGCACCGGCACAGTACAGATGGGGATGGTGGGCCTGAGGTGGGGTGAGGCGTTGGTTGTGCACCACATGTATCTTACATGATACTGTCTGTAGGTTTCCAATGTGGTCATGGTACACCAGTACACATTTCATGTGTATGAGCTGTCTACACACAACACAATTACAGGAATTACATTAGTGAACAAGGTGCAGCTATGCAAATAGACTATACTATTGTACGAAAAACAACTTGGTGCAGACAAAATGCTAGCATGGCATAGTAACTTCCAATAATAAAGCATAAATCATATTAGATGTCTAACACAATTCAACATAAACATATACAGTTGTAAAATGTCTAACACAATTCAACATAAATAGCCATTTACAGAAGTAAAACACTTACTGGAGAGACACTGAGCTCCTCATGGGGCCTGTAGCAGAGCGGATTGTAATTTTAAAAATGGTGCCTGCCACAGGTAATATTTATTAACTTTGGGATTGTCTTAAGGTAATAAACAGGGAAGGGGGAGGGGAGAACAAGGGTGTGAGCAGGCAGTTCTTTGTACTGCTATGAGCCAAAGCAAAGACAAGTTAGTGTTTGAGAAACAATCACAATTGACCAAGGACTGCTCTGAAACTGTAAGTCATTTCTTAACCATTTTCAGGTGGAAAAACAGGATAACCTTGTATCAGTAGGCTTAAGATTAAGGCATTTATAAGCAGATTAAGGCACTTATAAGCAGTTGTAAGTCAGTTTGCGTGGCTTTGTGTGGAGGTAAGCACTGCTAACTTCCGGTTACAGTTTCTTATACTGATTTAACTTCTCAGTTGCTTAACCTGTGTAGGCATTGCTTACCCCTGTGCAAACAGGCTTCAACTCGTTTACTGGTGCTTAAAAGTGCTTACTCCCACTTACCCCTGTGCTAATTTCTTTAAAAGAAATGAAAAAGGGTTGATAGAAAAGTGGTGAAAAAGGGGCACAAAGAGGGACAGACAGTAGGGAAAATAGCTAGAGATGTGCAGCACGGGTGTAGGGAAGGTCCATAGCTGTCCATTTCTTCTACAGCAACAGCTGTGCATATACACTGCATTTGGAGACAGATTTGGACACTCAAAGCCCTAAGATAGGGGTGAGGACAACAATAACATGTTTTGAAGCCAATTAGACCAGATTATGTGTCCAGTGGACACATGTGTGAAATGGACAGCTATGTATGAGGTGAGATTTTTTGGGGGGAACAGATTGCCCTTTTTTTTCAGGTGAGAGTGGGATGTTGGGGAGGGATAGTAGGTATATTTCGGGAGTTAGGTTGGGTAGGATAACAGACAAGACAGACAAGAGAGCATACAGGGGCAGTATATGACACATGTGGGGGGTAAACATGGGCCTATTAGCTGAACATTCAGGACAATTTTGTACACTTGTGGGGTATGATTCTGCATACAGCTTACTACCACTCCCAGGATTCGAACCATGGCTGTGTTTGCTAAAATAAAACAGTGTCCATCACATTTGAGTGTGCTATATAGATATTGCTGTGTATCTCTTCTCTGATTTCTGTCTATAATTCTCCTGTGGTTTTAAACCTGAACTTGCAATTACAACACTCTTATACAGGATTTCCTAGACAGTTTTATTATGTAGCACAGTATAGGTGACAGTGATGAGTAATAGCTTATTATTCAGAGCAAATGCAACACTAACAATGTCATATAATACCAGAGTAAACAGTACCAGTACAGGATATCAATCTTTTATTTCTAGACATAGTTTTCATATCTGACAGACATGTGTGGGCAATGTTTGTTAGCACTACCTGAATGTTGCCACACATATTACCAGATTCCACATTAGTATTATGCACATATGTCTCACTCTGTTATTGCACGCACTCTGGTCACAGCTTGACAACACAGGGGTGGAGATGGGACATACTTGGCTTATTACTCTCATAACATTTTGGGGAGTTGCTAGAGTGACATTTTTTTTCTTATAGATGTTTGACAATCAGTTGCATTTCTTATTTGCTGCCTAAACATCTGGGATCATCCCACTAATTTGCCAGTAGGACAGGGTGACAGGCAGCAGATATGGGCCAATTTACCGGACATTCTGAGCAGTTCTGGTGTGTGATTCTGCATACAGCCTACTACCACTCCCAGGATTTGAACCATGGTTGTGTGCTCTAAAAATACAACAGTTCACATCTCAATTGAGTGTGCTATTTGGATTACGTGGTCTGTCTTTTCACTGTTTTCTGTCTAAGTCTCTCTGAGTTGTACTATATGAGCTCTTGTGATTACAACAGTCATATACAGACATTCCTACACATTTTATTTATGTAGCGCAGTGTGGGTAACAGTGCTTAATACAACAGTACTATTAAGAGATTGCAACTCTACAATACCATATGATACTAGAGTAAACACATGCAGTCCATTTAGACCTGTATTGTCAGGCTATTATAATTTTATTTGCATACAACCTATATGAGACTCTTCCTGCCATATTCTCTGGTGTATACAGTACATGCCTTAAACAATACACTTTTTATACAGGTGATCAACTTACTACTACTTTTAGATTTATTTGCTATGACAGTACATGCAAGAGTATTACTAACCTGCCTCACTTTGCAACCACTGCAATCTGCAGTCATGGGCTTCCCAGTTCACAGCCTGCTCATCTGCCACTGTGAAAGACATAAGAGGAATATTTAGCCATACCTATCCATAATATACATGAGCTGGCAATTATTAAACAGGTAGTGGACTGATACTTACACATGGCTGGGACATCCCTTGCCCTCCTAGCCTCTTGGATACACTGATCCAAGAGATCCCCCTTTCTCCGTTTCAGGTCGGCATAGTGATGCCTGACCTGCTCACCAGCTCGGGGTATGCCAGTGGCACTGGTGAGGTCACGGGCGTGATGGTCCCAGGCTTCCGCTTTGTATTGGGAACCCTGGTACTGGCCCTGCAGCAGTCCCTGGTCATGATCTTTCACAAGGAGTCCTGCCTTGACTCTGGACTCCTGGATGTCCAAGCACTGCATCCAAAAGTGCACACTCTCTCCCATACCAGTCATAGTGCCTGTAGTAGGAAGCTGCAACCAGCTATGAGATGTATTCCCACTTGTTAGGTTTAAATAGGGTCAATTTCCCGCACTTTGCTGTGATTGAACAGTTTTGAAATGCTAAGCTATGGGCAAACCTGCTTACCTAAGGTTGGCATTGTTTAAAGGGGTATACCAATGGGCAAACTGAGTTACTTGGCCTACACATTGCTTATACCTAGTAAGCTGGGCTGTATATTTTTTAATATGAATACTATTTGCTTTTTGCCATTGATTTATTATTCATTACATGTTATATATGTGTTTGGTGTCCATGATTCATGTGTACGTACACTGTTTGTGGTCTTTATATTTATTAGGGGATTTCAACACTTTATTACAATGACAACTCACTTCTTGGCTTAATGCAGTACTCCACTTCACATATTTATGTTATGCAGTAGGTTATACAACATAAAACTGTATATAGATTCCTTTCACGTGTTCAGTTTGATTTTCCTATAGTGAGGATCTGTTTGGTGATATCTCAATCTTATGTACTGCTGTGATTGCTTAGTGGTTAACTGCTGTGACTATAGTGTACAGGGTCCTGGGTTCAAGACCTGCAAAGGCTGTTAATTTTGTTTCTGGCCAGAATAGCGGCTGTTGCATACAGAGTGATTAAGGCACTTTTAAGCAATTGTAAGCAGGTTTGTGCGAAGGTAAGCAATGCTAACCTCTAGTTAAATATGCTTAGATAGAGTTAGCTTCAATATTGCTTAACCTGTGTGCACATTGCTTACCCCCACACAAATGGGCTTAAACCTGCTTACTACTGCTTAAATATGCTTGCTCTTGCTTAATAGTGCTTACTCCTGCTTATCCCCACACTAATTTAGACAGTAATGTAAAATGGTTCTTGGGAAGGTGGTGGATTTGGAAACTCTATGGATTTATCATTTATTACACATTGTACTTTTGATTTGTATCCCTGATTCATGTGTACTGTATGGTGCACTTGTGATTATCTGTGGATTTTATAACATTATGACAATGACACCTCACATCTGCATTTAATCCAGTACTCCAGTTCACAAATATATGTTATTTAGTAGGTTATGCAACAAAAAATATTGGTCATAAAGTGATTTGACATGGAAAATTGAATGTACTGGAGTGAGACTCAAACTGGGAATGAGTGCTCGTAAGGCGAATGCTCTGCCAACTACATTATTGCAGTACTGTTTCACTTGCATATATCTTGATTTTTATCCTCTTGTGCTATTTAAGCTGGAATAAACGTAGCTAAGCGATGGGCAGACCCGCACACCTACGGTTAAATGTTAACTGTTTCTTAAATAAGAAAAGTTTCTTTATATTTCATATTTTAACTACTGCTCTTATAAACTTGGGGGGATGTTGCTGGGGGTATGTGAATGCCTATGAGCGGTCTCACTCATTCTTAGTCCTAAACTGCTGTTCTTGAGTGGAGGGGCGTGTATATTCTGAGAGTTCTGCTCTCAGACACTCCCCTGCACTCGTACATGCTCCATGTCATTTAGGAGCTCAGGCAGCGCACCTTCATTAGTATGCTTGGCGCACTGCCGACCTGCTCCTAAAATGCTGCTTCCATGCAGGACTAAGCTAGTCCTGCATGGAAGTATAGTGAATCCAGGGGCCTGTCTCTCAAGGTTCTATCAGTTTTCCTGACATAGAATGCTTTGCAGGACCTGCAGTAGGCTAAATAACTTGTAACATCATGCAGTTGGCACTTACACTAAACTTGTACCTACACCCATTATCAGGACCTTAGACCTGTACTGAAGGGACATAGCCTTAGGAGTTGACCTTGCTTTATTCCACATTTTTATATTTTTTATTCTTTATTTTTATTTTCATTTTTGATATGTACTCATTATTCTATATGTATTTTTTTATATGTATTTAATGTGTTCTATGTTTATTTTATATAATTATATGTCCTATCTCTTTATTTTTACAAGCTCTTTAGCTATTAATATGTGACTGACTTAAGGGTATTTGAACTATGTATATATTGCAGTGGCTTATTCTCTGTGTCTAAGGTCTGATAAAGCAGTAGTGAAAGCGCTTATCAAGTTTTATTTCTTTGGCAACTAAGTTTTATTTGTTTGGTAATAAATATGTTTTTACTTCAACCACTGTGTTTCTCCTTTGGTTTTGTTTTGAGATTAATTTACATATGTTGTCTCCCCCCCACAGGTGGACATGATGGTCATGGTCCCTCCTGCTCAGAATCTGATGTAAGTGTCTCTGCAGACTCTGACAATCATGACGGCCATAGTCAGGCACAGGTGGGTTTGTCAGAGGCTGAATCTGTGCCATTGGTTGGCATCCCACAGCCATCCACAATATCCCCACACACAGTCACAATGCCCACACATGCCCATCCCCAGCAGCCATAGATGATGGACAGTTGGCAGGTGGTGGCATGGAACAGGCTAGTGTGGTGACTATGCAGGTGTGAGTGTAGACACTGGCCATAACCAGAGTGCAGGTGAGGTCCCATACAGGCGGATGGACAGGGGTGCTCACAGGAGGACTGCTGCTCATCAAGCCACTGTCACAAGTGCCACAGCAGGTGTCACCAGATGCATGTTTTGGGCTGTCATGAATGCACAGGCACATAGTGAATGCAACACCAGACAAATACTCAGGGTGTTGGATGCAACTCTTCCTGATTTACGTGGCAACATACATGACCATGTTTAGGCTACATGCCAAAATACTGAGGTCATGAATAGACTGTGAGGTGAGACCTTGGTAGTACTTGACCATGGCATGTCTGTGCTAGAGCATGTGATGGGAGATGGGTGTTGGCCATGTGGACGTATGTCAGCACCAACATCAGCTGAGAGTCTAGGAGCACCTTCACACTCCCATAGTGGCAGTGACACCAGAACTACCAAAGGGGGGGTTGCTGTCCACATCACAATGGAGCAGGCCATGGGCACATGGTCCTGGATGGTCCCATCAGGGATATGGATCCAGCAGACAGCAGTCACCATCAGGAAGCAGTACTGCATCTGCCCCTCCTAGTCTAACTAGCACAACTTTATTCTCCTTTCAGCCTGTTCCCACTATTTATATCAAATCTCTACTACTTAAACTAAAACCATGCTCTCCTTTCACTGACAAATTACCTCCTATATTCCTCAAACTTGCTGCTGACTCTATTGCCTATTCTATATCTATACTAGTAAACAGATCCATTCTTGAATCTACTGTCCCCACCCTCTTAAAATCCTTCTTTACTATCCCTCTTCATAAAGGTGGAAAATCCACTGAACCTTCTAACTACCGTCCTATTGCTATTCTGCCCCCCCCCCTCTCTCAGATACTAGAAAAATGTGTCCACTCTCAGCTTTTCAAACAGCTCCTTAACCATCACTTGCTTACCCCTACCCAACACGGATTTCTTCCACACCACAGCACCACCATTGCCCTCCTCTCCTTCACACACACCATTGCAGAGGCCCTAGACAACAATACACTCATTTCTTGTCTCTTCCTTGATCTCTCCAAAGCTTTCAATACTGTCTCTCTTCCTTTACTATTATCCAAACTTGCTAGCCTACACCTATCGCCCTCGTCACTTGCCTGGTTCAATGATTACTTATCTGCCAGGGAACAAGCTGTCAAATGGCTGTCAGCCTCTTCCCCTTTTCTTCCCATCTCTACTGGTGTTCCTCAAGGCTCCATCTTAGGACCCCTTTTGTTTAACATCTTCACCAATGATCTTTACTTCTGTTGTAAAGATTCTTCTCTCATTCAATATGTCGATGACTCCACACTTATCTCTATCTCTAATAACATTTCTGAACTACACTCCCTAACTCAACAAGCCCTACTATCCACAGAACAATGGCTTTCTCAAAACCTACTGATCCTTAATCCCAAAAAGACTAAACTTCTACTTTTCCTTCCATGTTCTCATTCTCACCATGAAACCTCCTTTGTTATTACATCTTCTAATAATACAACTATCCTACCTGACAATCATACCAAACTCCTAGGGGGTCATCATTGATGATGAACTAAAGTTCAACCTACACATACACCAATGTATAAAAAGAACACACCAGAAATCAGGCCTGTTTTATCGGAACAAAAGATTCTTAACTACTGGACAGGCCCTCCTCCTCCCTACCCTCCTATATGCCTCCCCAGTCCTTACCAATATTCAGGCCACCGCTCTTAATAAACTTCAATAAACTTACCATAAAATAGCCAGATTCATTACTAACGCCCCATACAACTCACACCACTGCATTGCCTTAAACTCTCTTCAGTGGCTTGAACTTCCCCAACCATTGCTACTTTATCAATTTCACATGCTTTACTCTATCCTTTATAAACCCTCCTCCTTTCCATCTCTCTCTCTGGCTTAGTCTCTATCTACACTCCATCCTGAACCCTCTGTACTTCTAATCAAGAATGACTTGATATTTACCACCCAACAAAGTCCATAGGCAAACTACTCTATAAACACTCTGTCACCCATGCCTGGAACAGACTTCCCCTTGACTTACGTATGATTTCACACACCTCACACTTTAAAACCAAACTAAAAACATATTTTCTCAATTCCAGGACCTGCCCTTGCAATGACCCCATTTAGTCCCCCCCACACTCTCCCTTATTAAGGACCCCACTTAGTTCCCCCTTTCACTTCTCATAAGGTATTTGCATAATTCCACACAAAATGCAGAATTATATATTTACTTTGTTTTACTGCTCTCCCTAATGCATTATCTCACTGTAAAATTATATGTTTCTTAATGTCTTTTTTTGGCTCCTTCTCCATACTTGGAACTTTAACTTGTTTGTATGTACTCGACAAATGTAAAACTTTTGCTCTGTATAATTGTTTCTTACCTCATTATTTTTGTATTAATATGATACTCTGTAATAGAAATGTATTGTTGGAGCTCTTCTCCTCGGGTCTCCACTGAAAATGGGCCACAAGCCCAGTTGGACTAACCCAGTTAACAAACATCAATAAATAAATAAATAAAATAAATAAATGTGTGTGTACAGGGATGGTTAAGGTGTACATAGCTGTCTGTATGTTGTGTCTTTCGGCTTTTCCTCGTTAGGGGTCGCCACAGCGGAACTCCGATCTGCTAATGATTGGCAGTAGATTTTTACGTGCCGAGTTGCCAGCTCTGGTGCACAACCTTCAACGAAGGTACGCCCATTCACGCATGTCTCCACGCAGAAGACGCTTTAGCTGAGAATCGAACAGGACAACGTCTTACTGTGAGGTGACAACGCTACCGCAGCACCACCACTACAGTCGACAGACATATATACACAATACAGTTATATAGTCCGATGTGGGTTCCAACATGTCCTGTGATTCTCTAAGTGTAGTAGCATGACCAGTACGACCTTCTATAGTTAGAGTGGGACTCCATTCCAGAGATAAGTGTACTCCAGTCTGGGGTTTTGTGTGCTACAGTCATACCTCTCAGGAGTACACAGGACTTTCCTCGGGGTACTGGGTTTGTTTAGCAGACATTTTTTCCTGACATATCTGTAGGCTGACACTGCAATGTATTGTGTCATTACCTAGTGCCAGACATCCTCACATCATCACAGTGCTTTACCAGAGGAATACTAGTTGTATGATGCATAGACCAATATTATGAGGACAGCTATGTACATTCTTGCTCAGTTGTGAGGTGTGGCTACAGCCATTTGAGTGATTACGCGCTGTGTAAACTGTCCAGTAATTTGGTGATATACTGGCTAGGGATCACCTGCTTGTGTGGTATCTTTCTAACTTGAGATGTCATATCCTGGTGTGGCCATGCCTCTCACCTGTACATTTTTTGGCAGATTGTCCAGGCATTTGGCTAGAGGTTTAATCCAGTCTACGTAAACTTGTGTTTTTATGGCAAGTTAGTTACATATAATTGAAGAGTGATGTTACAAAATAATGACAGACATTATGGTTTCAGACTACATAACCTTCAGACAATTCCTGCTACTGCAAACCCCTCACCCTGCCAACTTTCTCAGTATGTAAGGGTGATATTTACAACACATGCCTATCATTGTGCCTTTGTTCCACTTTTATTTCTGCCCTTGTCCAGACATCTTGCTGTCAGAGGTTGGGAGTTATGCGTGTGGGTACAGAGTGCATTCTACTAGGCAGGCATGTAAATTATATGTAAAAGCAAACATAAAAAAAAAGAATTATTGAAAATAACCACTGACGACAGTACCAAAAAGCATTATATTCACAAAAGCCTTGCAAAATTACCATAAATATGCTACCAAAACATACTAATCCATTAATTTATTGTTAAGAAGACTGACTTATCTTGTGCCTGCAGCAGTTGTGAGGACAGTGCTTGAGGGCTGCCTATGTTGGATGCACACAGTTCACTGCCTACACATGGTAAGTTACAGGTAATGTGATGGGTGTGTCATCCATTTTAATGTGTGTACAAGTCAGAGAGAGGTGTCAGTCCCTGGTGTCCCTACAGTGTCAGTGTGTGTGCTATACATTGCCTCTTTGCCAAGGCCTGACCATACTGAGCACGCCTCTGTCTTCCCACAGGAGCAGGCTAAGGGGCCTCCTCCTCTGAGTCCCTCTGTGCCTGTGTGGACCTTGGCAATGGTGATGGGCTGTGTGGTCCTTGCCTGTGCTGTTCCTGCTGCAGCTGTTTCCACACGATCATATTGTGTAGCATGGCACATACTGTGAACATGTGTGCACATGTGGCTGGAGATACTGCAAGGCTCCACCAGATATGTGAAGGCAGCGGAACCATGACTTGAGCATCCCAAACACATGCTCTATAATGATCTTGGTTTGTGCATGTGCCTCATTATGGCATTCTTGTGTGGGTGTGTGTGCATTTCTGATGGGTGTCATTATCCACAGCACCAGTGCATAGCCAGCATCCCCCACCAGATGGCCATACGGGATGCCCCCAGTGGCAAATGTCTGGTACAGCTGTGATGATTGCCAGATGTGGGAGTCATGATATTCCAGGGCTGCCAGCGCACACACATTTATGGTAATGCCCTGGGCATTGCACATGACCTTGCAGTTGATGGAGGGGGAGCCCTTGCGGTTTATGTAGAACCTCCCCTGTTCACCGGGTGGTGCTTTGATGTGGATGTGCATGCAGTCTGTTGCACCCAGTACCGCTGGGTATTCTGCTACATGGTGGAAGAGATGCATATTGCTGGTCCTCTCCTCACGGGTGTTGGGGAAGTAAATGTGCTCACCGGCATGTGGTAGCATGGCATCCAGGAACTGGTAGAGTACCCTGGATGCAGATGCCTGTGAGACCCCCATGATGTCCCCAGCAGGTCTTTGGAAAGTACATGTAGCTAATATTATTAAGGCTACACATAACTTGGTATCCACTGGGATGGGTTCCCCTCTGTTGGTTCTAGCTCTGAGTTGAGACCGGCACAGATTGAGGAGTTGCTGAAGTATGTCTCTGTCCTCCCTGTAGTGCTCTACTATCTCCAGATCATGCAGCCCTGGTAAGTTACCCTGGGTCTGAACACGCTTCTCCTCCTCCTCCTCCTCCTCTGTCTGTGGTGGTTGTCAGCATTATCCTCCTCACCGCCCTCAGCCTCTAGCACATACTGATGGATCAAAGCAATGGCAGCCCCTAACATTTTTCCGGTTAAAATTCCCCCACATGTGTACATCAATGGTGCAGAGTTTGTGGGGAAAAGCAGACTGTAAGGTGTTTCCATAGTTTATACTGTTCTGCTGCAGATGCTGCCTGTATGATTGGCTGTCTATGATGCATTCTACCTGATAGCTAAGTAATTTGTACTTGATTGCTTTTATTCTGCTTTTTCCCTTTTTTCTACCTTTTTTCCATTCCCATTTCCTCCCCTTTTAAGCCCAGAGGCACAACGCGCAAAGCCAGTGCCCAAATGTAAACAGTCCTGCTATTTCTAGGTTTTTTTTTTTGTTTTAGCTAATGTAAACACTGAGAAATGGCACTCCCTGGATGCAAACATGCTCTTCATTTCATAGAATAAGTCAGTACAGCCTCAGACACACCCTCTCGCTTAGCTATGCTTAGCTAAGCTTATCTGGGGACCATGGAGCTCCAATGTGCTTACACCATGCATGACACACCCCGTTTTCATGTCTGCTACTCCTCCTACTTACACAATCATGTTATAACACCTACATGGTTAGGTGGAGTTTGGCACTTAGAATATTTTTGTGATTCAGTAAATTTCCCCTCATTTGCTTACCCCACTGCCTTAGTCCTTAGTTACTGCACTACACCAGACCCTTTTCCCTTGACAACCACTGTTCCCTGGTATTGTTTTGATTCTGCATGCCATAGACTATAATGGCAAAATGCAGATGTCCCTTAAAATTGTGTTTTCACATTTTTTATTTTCGGCACAATACTATCCTGGATTTTAAACTGTTTATTTGCAAGCTTAATTTAGAAAATTTACTGGGAGCTACATCTGGGACCCCCAGTCTACATTTAAGAAAATCTAGTACCTTTAACCCCCCACTCCACCCACAGCTTAAAAACTTAGAGCACAGAATTGAGACACAATTCAGGAAGGAATTGGCCAAAGACAAATATGTGGCCAATTTAAGCCTGGAAGAAAGCACACTACTACAAGAACTAAGTAAAGATTCATCCTTGAGGGTTATGGAACCAGACAAGGGCGGTGGAACCGTATTAATGGATCAAAATTTGTATCAGGCCAAGATGTATAACATCTTACATGATTATGACAAATACACATCTGCTTCAATCAACAAAATTAATTTGTCCTATCATAAAACAGACTTGGCCATCAAAGATTTGGTTGATCAGGAGGTTATAGAAATGGATACCTATACATACCTCAACAACCCCGATCCCAGGGTACCCTATATTTTTGGGGTGCCCAAGATACATAAAAATCCCCAGGACCCGCCCTTGAGACCCATTGTAGCTGCACAAGGGTCTAAGACACACAATATTTCCAAATATTTAGATTGGAAACTTAAGGAATTGTGGGGAAGGCAGGACTATATTCTTAAAGATTCATGGGCTTTTCTACGTAACATCCACACCCATTTATTTGAAAAAGAAATAGTATTCCTAACCATTGATGTTGTTGATCTTTTTTCAGTCATTCCTAGCGACATAGGGTTGGAGTGGGTAGAGGAAGCTTTGTGGGAGTGTCCTGATATTACCACCAATGATGTCCATATAGTTACTGAACTATTAGGATTGGTTTTAAAAAACAATTTTGTTTTCTTTGCTGGCGAATATTTTCAACAGACGTCCGGAGTTTCTATGGGGGCCAACTGTGCCCCCACTTATGCTGACATTGTCATGTACATGTGGGAGAAGAAATTTGTAATGAATAGTTCCTTTTCTACAAATTGGAACTATTATTGCAGATTCTTGGATGACATATGCATTTTTTGGAATGGACCAGTGGAGGGTATTGAAAGCTTCATTGAGTACATACACACCACTACGACCTTCCTAAAATTCACCCATCAAATATCTTATCATAGTGTCAACTATTTGGATGTGACACTTACTAAGGAAGGGGAAGGGGTAAAATCCTGTATTTATAGAAAACCTACTTTCTCCAATGGTTATCTACATTTTTTGAGTTCGCACCCACGTTTTCAAAAAAGAGGAACCGTGAAAGGACAGTTTGTCAGAATTTCACGGATGACCTCTTTGGATGTGGACTTTAGATCAGAATGTGATATTTTGAGATCTTTATTTTTAGAAAGGGGTTACCCTATTGGTCTGGTGCAATCAGTACAGGATGAAGTGATGGCTGCACGTGATACTAGATTTAGTCCCATTTTGGGAAAGAGGTATAGGGAGGCCGATAGTTGTCCCCGTAAGAATACAGAGGGGATGTTTTCTGGTAATTTTACCTTTATCACTGATTTCAGCATCAACGCGTTTCATATAAGGAATATAGTGGAGAAAGAATGGCAATCGTTTCAGGAACTTACAGATTTAAGTTCATTTAAGGACAAGGAATTAAAGACTATATTTAGAAGAGGATTTAACATGAAAAGGGTCCTGGAACAGCATGAGCTTACATTTCAGTCCTCTCGTAAGAGAACAGGAACATAAAAATGTGGGCATTGTTCATCTTGTAAATACATAGCCCAGGACCACCATGTATACCTGGAGAGTAGAAACAGGGACATCAAGGCCACAGGGTACTCGAATTGTTTGTCCACCGGAGTAGTATACCTGGCTATATGTAAACTATGCCCGGCGTTCTACATTGGCAAAACCGAGCGACAATTAAAAAGACGTATATATGAACATCAATACGATATAGTTAAATCTAACACTAAAAATGCATTATACAAGCATAATATTGAATGTGAGGGAGCTAGTTTTCGGTATTTTGTAGTAGAAACTGTTCCCAAGGACATAAGAGGTGGACCCTGGGAGGCTAGGTTAGCTCATAGGGAGACCTATTGGCAGATCCTCTTAGAGTCCAACAAAGCTCCAGGGCTGAATGACTTTATTACAATTGCACCCTATCTGAAGCTTAAAGCAAGGCGTATTTAATATATGCTTTATTATATATATTATACATATTTTAATCACCTTTAATATTATAGAAATCCATGTTTTGAACCAAGGAATAATTTATTTATTTATTTTTGGTTCATGGTTTTATTTTATATATGTAAAAATACTTGCTATACAGCCGTGATTAAGAGAGATGAACAATATGTAGTATTGCCATTCAGTATGGTTGTTTATTTTAGTATCCAATAAGTATTATGTATATTTATTGTATTTTAATGTTATATTTTAAAATATCTCTTTTACAGTTTGGTTAATTGTATTATTGTATAATTGATTGATTACTTGCTGGTTAGTATGTGTATTATTTAAATCGCAGGATGCTTTGTGATTTCATCTGAGGAAGTCGTGTTGATCGACG
The DNA here is from genome assembly GCF_019279795.1 of Protopterus annectens. Classification (NCBI taxonomy): domain Eukaryota; kingdom Metazoa; phylum Chordata; order Ceratodontiformes; family Protopteridae; genus Protopterus; species Protopterus annectens. Next base: position 1,472,917,912 of record NC_056741.1, read on the forward strand.
AAAACGTGTGTGGCATTTTATATTTTTTACACGTTAATAAATTGTGGCTTAAGTTCACCTTATCATGAGTCCTGCTATTTGCTGTGGTGGTCTCCGGACTGGAATTGCTGTTTTGGTGGTTTACGAGATTTTCGGCACAATCCCATTTGCACACCGCTGCCCTATGCTTAAATGTCTGAGATCGGGCAAAAAAAAAAAAACTTTTATTTTTAGAAAAATTAAACACTTTTCCATGCCAATGGCCATATATTTGACCATTAGCATGCCTAAATATTATAACACATGCTTTTTTTTGAGCTGTTATGCCTCTGTTTTAATTTTTGCAGAAATGTATTCTGCTAGCAGCCAAATACATTTCTGTAACTACACTTCTTGCACAGATGCCTGCCTGCTTGCTGAATTGCTAATTCACCTCATTTGCATGGTTTTCACCAGCAAATGAGGTAATTAGCATTATGCAGTGGTGTCCGTGCAGGAATAGTGTAGGCAGGCTCGTGCATGTCAGAACAGTAGTTTACTGGATCGCTCAGCGGCCATATTCCATGCAGGAACGGCTACACTGTTCCTGCACAGAGATTTCAGTTTATTGAATTCCAGGGCATGTCTTGGTCACTACACAGACATAATGTGTTCAATGGTGAGATAGGCTTGTAAGAACTGAGTTTCTTCATTGACTGTCATCCCTAATAATTTGCTATGATAAGTGACTTCAATGGTTGTATTATTAAGGAGTAGGATTTTACATTTTTATTTTCATGAGAGAGGAAGTTGGGCAATAAAAGTAGTAGTTTATTTTTTGGGGGAGGCTTAAGCATGAGTTACGTGTTATAAAGCATTACAGATAAATACTTTGCCTAACTTTAAGGAGGATGTTATCAAATATGGCGCATAAAACTACTGTCCCCATACAGTAATGGCCCTGGCATAAATAGCCTAGTTTCAGGAAGGCCCTCTCCATCCTTCCTTATTTCCTTATAAAGGGAGTGTCATCATTCTCTGTAATATAATTACCATAATGTCTGTGGTCAGTAAGCCAACTAAATGTATCACACAGGCCATAGAACAATGCTTATTGCCATATTGCAGTTCAGATAAAGAAAACTAAGGAAATCATCATCACTCCTAAGAGAGGAAACAGATTCAGGATACCTCCACAGTATCCTTCTTGCTCTGTTTTTTCATCTGTAATAGCAAGCATCATTCTAGAATGTGTACCCTCTGGGCCCTGTGGGAAAACAAACCACATCTGTCAAAAGCCAGCATGCTCATCAAGCAAAGACATTATGTGGCATTAACAAATTCTAAAGCCACAAATAATACACTTGCGAGGGTACGTTACTACAACACACCTTGTGGTGCCCATATTTCAAAGCACATAAAATACAAACAGAACCTCACAAAAATGGCATGTTTCTGCTTGAGAACTTCTAATGGTACTCAAGCTTCATCAGAACACATCACCCACTTTACCACATTAGAAATTAAGCTTTTTCATATTTTATTTATTGCTTTGAGATTATTCTTTCAGTAAATATACATCCACTGTTATACTCTTCACATTTTAAACTCAACCACTTAACTTTCTGTCATACTCATCTACATTCCTGAGTTCTTAATTGGCGATCTCTCCTTGACAAATGTCAATCCACAGTAAAAAATGATCACTTTCAGCAGCTGCTATAACAAATGTGTTTCTGATCTTGGTTATAACCAAAGTTGCCAGTGTTGTAGTAAGCAAGACATTTTCATGTTTTCATTGCAAGCTAATCATAGAAGAATGAATTGATCAGACCAACAGGCCCTTCCTTTTCTTTTTCAATAAAAACAATAAAAGTTAAACATTCTAGGTTTTGTTTCCAGAAACATGCAATGATAAAAAATGAGATTTTGAAATTAAAAGTTTTTATAACTTTTTTGTAATGAAAAAAATGTAAAAAAAATGATAAAGCTATGTTATGAATGTTGAGCTGCCTCAGAAATACATTAGTTATGTATGAGAAAGTATATCAAAGCATTTCAGTGTTTATGTGTGGATATGCAAATATGCAATAGCAAAAGTCTGAATTTGTTAACTGTGCAACCTACACCAATATTAAGTCACTTTAGAATATACACTGTGCAGAATGTAATTCTGTTTTGGCTGTCCGTATATCAACATATCTGTCTTTGTTTCGATTTGATTACTTATTTAATTTCCTGTGAAGAAAGTAGAGCTGTACATTTAAAATGAAAGCTACACTGGGAGGGGATGCTGTGGTACTGATCATTTCAGACTTATGTTTTCTAAGCCCTTTCTCCCTCCTTCCCTCCTGTTTTCTCATGAAGAATACTAACAACCTCCTGAGATTTATTTTAATTACCTCCCTGCCAAGAGTTGTTATTTTCCAGTCTTTAAAGTCTGATTATTGGGTGTCATTTTTTATTCACTTCATTCTAGCAGACTTTTAAAACATTTCATATTAAATTAGACAACAAAAATGGCTTATTTCTCTTTCCAAGCAATGTTTTACTCTGAGCTGTAATTAAGACAAATAGCTCAATTAAGGAATATTCAGGAAATGAGGACAATAATAAGCAGCTCTGTATTGTGAAGCATTGTGTGCCATGTCCTTCATGGAGAACTACATGCAGTGCAAGAATGATGCCTTTGTTGGTCAGATAAACAACATTATTACCTCCAACAGAGGCAGTATTACAGAGAGGTGTTGGCATAGTGGTTAATATCTTTACCACACATATACAAAGTACATGGTTTGATTATGACCTCTTGTTATTGGCTAAGCTTCTAGTAGTCTGTAGACTGATAGCCTAATGTTAACCTGTGCACTAAATCTGCTGTTTCCCAGCAATAGCACTATATTACATGACATATCAAGCAGTGTTTTCTTGCCAGTGGTGCAACTCTAACCCTAAGCACTCTGTTCCTTACCTTGTATAGAACACTACAAAATCCTCATGAGTAGATAAACCTAGTCCTGTTATAACTAGCTTTGGCAGTTAGCCTGATTTGGTTTCTCTTTGAGGAGGTATTTTCCCCATCAATCTTCACCTCTGAGTGATATTCCACAGTCTCAATGCTATGCCATGGTCCCAGAGATCTCCCATGGATCAGAGGTTAGACTGCAGTATCGAAGTCACACCAGGAACTTCAGGGATTTACCAAAGTCTTACAAACAAGCCGCAAACTTTAAGAAATATGAGGTCAGTGTGACACCCTTTGATCTCAGAGGTATGCCAAGCTGTCAGTGACATACAGTGAAATGACAGACTTACTGTATTATCAGAAATATGTTGTGGACTCAAGAATATGCAGTTCCCACTATTTTTCACTTTTTCTTCTAGGACCTGTCTCTTCCAAAACTGTGATGAGAAACATTCCTCTTATTTTTTTTCTAATGTTAGGCAAATTGTCATACTGACTTGTCATAGGACCATGTGCTCACTTTGGTTATATTTCAGTAGAAAAGCAATGAACCCTTGAGATACTCCTTTAAAAAGTCTTCCTTTGAAGACAACTTTAGTTGGAATCCTTGAAAAATTCTTCTTTTCTCTTGGGAATACATGCTGGCAGGGTGCCCCCCCCCCCAGCACAGACTTCTAAGAAGACGAGACTTGGTTTTTATTTTAAATCAGGCATGCATTTATTTTATCCCTGAATTTGAAGCTGTAAATCATCTGAATCATTCGCAGCTAGTGAGAAGAGTGCATTTGTTTGCATTCTGTTCTAATATGTTGCCTTCAAATCATGAGAATGGTGCGGTTTTATATAAATGCATAATATAATGTTCAGGAGACAGAATCAAGCAAGAAGTTCAGGAACTACATTCAGTAATGAACCTTTTTACTGATTGGCAGGATCACAACATCAGCAAACATGGGTTATTTTGCTTCTTTGAAACATTGCTGTTAGACAGACTTCAATGAATATTAATTGAGGTTGCTCTGTGGGAAAAAAAAAATTCCCCAGTCAGTTACGATTTTTAGTTCAATATTTTGTGCTCGTAAGCTGCTATTTCCCTAGACTTTCAGCAAGCTCTTTGAGATTCTGATTTCAAATAAATTGAAGCTATAGAAAGTTCAGTTTGAAATCATGATTTGCAATTAATCATCCATTTAACTGGTTGATGCCTTTTATTTCTAATATAAATTAACTGTTAATCAACTTGAGACCATGTGCAAACACTGGATTGCTAATTTCTTTATTAGCAGGACAAGATCAAAGACTGCACGTCCTGATACTTCAAAAATTAAAGTGCAAGTTTCATAAACGCACAAAAAAGTAAAGTGCAAAACTCACTGTAACAGATTTAAGTGACGTGGGGGTCTGTGCCTGCCTCAACCCTGTTGTTTATATATGTACACTAACTTCACATTTGTTGTTCCTCAGAGTAGGGACAATATACTGAGACACCACAACCCAGGAATTAGTATATATTCGCATTTTCATACTTCAGTTGTCACATTTCTGAGGATACATTTGCTGTTCCTTGACATTCAAAAGGCACACAGATGACTGCCCTAGTATGTGAATTGCAGTTCCAAATGTTTTAGATAAGCAACTCTGTGTTCTGCTTGTTAGCTGATAGCTTTATCTGTTTGCATTATTTTTCAATAAGGATATGCCGGTTTTGTGTGCCTATAGACATATTTCTAGATAATTCACATTCTGTACTTCCTTGTATGGCTGGCTGCCTAAATGCAGGAAGCTGGTTCTTTTTCTGATTGTTCACTATGGACCATCTCATCAGAGGTGAAACTATAGCAGCAGGTTTAACTCTTTATGTCATGAAATCACTTTCTTTTGACTGAGTACGTATAAGCAAACCATTCAGGAATAAGGCATCTGTTATTCTCTGGCTGCTGGCTGCAGGCCACAGTAATCCTCTAATTTCCCACAAAACAGTGCACCATCATTAATGCCTTTCTCCCATTTTTTCACATGGGGTTGTGATGTCACGTCAACTGTTACCAAGACTCCTGATTCGCAGCCACTCTTCTTCCTCCTTCACCTGTCACGCCCGACTGTTGCAGATCTTTTCTCACATAATCCATCCATTTCCTGGCTAGACATCTTTGATGCCTCTTTGCCTTCTTTTTGGTTCTCCTAAATTTGCTTTATAGATTATAGATTAGTATTAGGCTAACTGCCCTTGCGAGCCATTTTAAGCCTAGTCAGTTATCCCCTGTGAGATTCAAACCCTGTACCTTGTGTTTGTAAAGCAAACACCTTAACCATTAGGCCACCCTCCCAACCCCTTACAAAATCATCTTCTCCTTTCCTATACATGACTGATATTTTTTCACGTCTTGTCTCACAGAACAACAAGGAATGCAAAGAAATAAATAACTAAATAAAATAAAAGACACAGGCTAAACATTTTTTCATAACTCAGCCAAGTCCATCTGCCTGACCTAATATTTATTTTTTCACTACCCCGAGCATTGCACCAGCTGTGGCCTCTGTCTGTGCCCCACTATATTATCTGCATGCATGGAAATAAAAAACTTAAATGTTGTCACTGGCACTGTGTTACTGTCTTTAATATCAACATCATTTTCTGTTATGACTGCTAGATCTCCTTTAGGTTACAGAAAGCATGTATCTTACTTTGGGGCTCAGCTGGGCTGAAAACAGCAGCATCCAGTAACAAACTGAATAGGCTGTCCAGCATGTCAGTCATGGTGAGTTACAGCCTCCTTTCTCCTTCCTTCAGCTGTCATCACAGCTAATGGTTAGCTTAGCTAATCAGTCAGAAATAAGACAACTACTACATAGAATACTTTGTTATGTTAGGCTGCAAGCAGCAAACTGAAACAAAGAAGTCTGACTGCCATGCCCATCATGGAGTCCCAGGCTCCTCTGCCCAGAGCCATAGCAGTGGCATGTTGAAGGGAGCAGCTGCCCCAGATGCAAGGTGGACGGAGGGCATGATCATTGCTATGTCATAGGTGTGATTGGTTTCTTTGAGTAGTAATGGCATTCATTTAATCAGAGGGAACCAATTACATTCACTGCTTTTGTCTGTAGGAAGTAATGTTATGTAGTTATATATTGGAAGCATTGCCCAGGATGCCAGTTGATCTAGCTACAACTCTGCCTCTGCCATGTCTCCTGTAATAATTCGCTAACCAATCAGAACCAGGATCACAGCTGCATGTTATACTTTATTTTGCTGTATGGGATTCTGCATTTATTTATTTATTGACGTTTGGTGACCAGGAAAGTCTGACTAGGTCAGGAACCCATTTTCAGCAGAAGCCCGGGGAGAAAAACTCCAAAACAGATACAGACATGAAAGATTGATTTTACAGTTATAACTAAACAATACATACATTTCTAGAACAATGTCCAGACATTATTAGGTTTTACAGTTCTACCTAAGTATGCATACATTCTTAGACATTATAAAATGTATCATGTGGTGAGATGACAGTGTATAATAGATTATAAACAGTTCAGACTGCAAATTTTAGTTAGAGTTGTACAGTACCAACAGAGCAGACTAGGTTATACAAAGACATAAAATATAGTAGTTTTACTTTGTATGTATAAAGATAAAAGTTCAGTAAGGGTAAGACATAGGAAGACAGCATGATTATATAAAGACAGTAGCAGAAGTGAGGGATAACCAAGAGTGTTGAAGTCATGGTAGGGGGTTAATATGAATAGATATTCTGTGAGGTAAAGGAAATTATTAAGGAGAGCAATTCAGCAGGGAGTAATGCAACATATATTAAATGAGGTGTATAAGAATATTATAGTCAAAGATTTGTTAAGAAGAAGTGGTGGTAGTAGATAAGATAAGAATGTATAGAAGTAATTTAGAAAAGCTGTAAAGGGAGAGTTAGAATTAAAAACAACTTTCCAGGTGATAGGATAGGAAGAGAGTTAGTGATGGGGGTAGAGGAGATGAAACAAGGGAGGAAGAGAGAGTAAGTACGGTAGTCTTTAGTTAAGGAGCAAGGGCAGATGTGAGTTTTCAGGAGGTGATTTTTTTAGAGTAAGTCTGTAAGTCTTAAAAGAATCTAAGACACTGATATTTGGAAGTAGGGCATTCCATAGTTTTGTAATGGCTGGGAGTGGAGACTATGTCCAGCTCTTTTGCTGGGTTTGTATACATTTAACAGCTGTTTATTTGTGGAATGGAGATTTCAGGATAAGGTATAGGGCTGTAAACTAGGTTTTAAGGCGGGGCAGCTGTCTAGTTTGTATATTATATTATAAGTGAGAGATGTAGAAAGTTAAAGTAATGGGAGAATTCTGGCCAGTTTAGTTTGTTACGAGCATAACAGTGGTGCGTGCGACAAGATATGCCAGTTGCAAATTTAGGTATTTTATGATAACATGATTGAAGCTTGTTCTTTAGGGACATATGGAGACTGGTGAGAATGGAGGAACCGTACAGGAAGGAAGGGGGCAGGAAGGCATTTGCATGTGTTTTCTGGTGGGATTATCCATGAATTGTTTGTGGGCAGGATTCACAATGGCTTGCACGGAGTCTAAGAGTAGTGTAAGACTCCATGCAGCCATCACGATCCAGGAACAGCCTGAATGTGCGTGTAAGAGAGCACCTAAAACGGCTCTTACATGGACAGGGCGTGGATATGCTAATTACCTCACTTGCAGCCGAAAGGCATGCAAATGAGGTAATTTCGCGATCCAGGAAGCAGAAACCTGCCCGTGTAAGTGCCGTGTTATCTGCAGAAATGTAGTCGGTTGATAACTGAGTACTGTTCTGCAAATAACACAATGGAGCCTTGTCAGCTCCAAATAAAGTTTGCAAATGTCCCAGGCAGCATGCCAATGGCCAAATATGTGGCCACTGGCAATGTACCCCGATGCAAACATAAAATAAATTTTTTTTTTCGGCGATCGCCGATGTTTAAACGTAGCGCAGCACTGCGCAAATGGGCTGGGCTATAAAAAATGGAAGGGAATAGCAGGCTAAAACAACATGGCCACCGAGGAGGGGTTGCTAAGGGGGGAAGCTGAATGTAAGACATGTAACTAAGCATTAGTAGGCAATCCTATGTAAATGAGTGGTAAGATAGTGAATCGTACTGTTACACTGGAAATGAGCACATTCCGTGCAGTGTAGTAGTAGGATAAGGGGGAGTAACAGAGTAGGAGATAGGTGACATCACAGGGGGGAATGTATGAAAGGAATGCAGCTCATTGGAGCACAGTGGCATGTGAAAGCTGTCAGTCACACATCATGGAAAGAGGAGTGTCAACAAGTAGGCATGGGAAAGCCAAGAAATGGAAGGTGTACACTATGGATAACACCAAAGTTTCTTGCAGGGCATGCATGCTCGCGTGTGCACGCTGGTAGGCACGAGTAAGCTAGAGTGCTTGTGTGTAAGCGTGAGTGCGCGCATTTAAGGCAGAATAAGCATGTAGGAGCCTGTTTAAACACCTGTAAGCTTGTTTGCGCTGGTGTGCACGTGTTTTAACCCGAATAAGCAGATTCTAGTCCGTCTAAGCATGTGTGCGTGCATGTTTGCCACTGTGAGCGTGTTTTCGCTGGTATGCGCGTCGCTCCCCCCTGAGGAAACAGAAGGGAAAAAAGAAGCATGGAAAATAGTAGGAAGCTAGCAGGGATTACTGGCAGAGCTAGCAGGTGAAAACAATCAGAAGAAGGCAATTACACAGGCAGAACAGTAGCCCAGCCCAGCACTTAAAACTCTGCAAACAACAGTGCAGAATGTTTCTCTCAAGAGACGCTGCAACAGAGGAGTAAGCTATTAGAAGTGAAAACTGAAAAAGCTTCACTCAGACCAAAAATGCTAGGGGCTGCCATAGCTGTTATAAGGAGACATATGCAACTTGCTGAGGGTGGTGACTATGCAAATGCTGCCGGACAACCCACAGTGAGGAGACAGAGAAGAGTGTACAGGCCCAGGGTCACCTACAAGGGGTAACATGAGCTGGAGATAGTGGAGCGCTATAGAGTGGACAGAGACCTCCTGCGGCAAATTGTTGAGCTGTGCAGGCCATGCCTCACACACAGAACCAACAGAGAGGAACCCATCCCAGTGGAAACCAAGGTATGTGTTGGCCTAAGAATACTAGCAACAAGTACCTTCCAGAGACCAACTGGTGATATGATGGGGATATCACAGGCATCAGCATCCAGGGTACTGCACCAGTTCCTGGATGCCATGTCAGCACATGTCAGTGATCATGTATATTTCCCCAATTCCCGGGAGGTATTGGCCAGCAATATGCGTCTCTTCCAGCAAATAGCGGAATACCCTGAGGTAGTGGGTGCAATAGACTGCACGCATATATGCATCAAAGCACCAGCCGGTGAGCGGGGTAGGGCCTACATTAACCGCAAGGGCTTCCCCTCCATCAACTGCCAGGTCGTGTGTGATGCCCAGGGCATAATAATGAATGTGTGTGCTGGCTGCCCTGGAAGCTACCATGATTCCCATATCTGGCATCTGGCGCAGCTGTACCAGACATTTGCCAATGGGGACATCCCACATGGTCACTTAGTGGGGGATGCTGGCTATGCACTGGAGCCGTGGCTGATGACACCCATCAGAAATGCACACACACCTGAACAAGAACGCCATAATGAGGCACACGCACAAACACGAAATGTAATCGAGCGTGTGTTTGGGCTGCTCAAGTCATGGTTCCGGTGCCTGGACACATCTGGTGGAGCCTTGCAGTACTCACCAACTACATGTACCCAAATTGTCATGGTATGTGCTATGCTACATAATATGATTCTGCAAAAACAGCTGCAGCAGGACCAGCATAGGGCTGGGCCAAACAGCCCCCCACCATTGCCAAGTCAATCACAGGCAGAGCATGACTCAGAGGAGGAACAACCTGAGCCTGCCCCAGTAGGCAGAAGGAGGCGTGCCCAGTATGCCTTGGCCTTGGCAAAGCGGCAACGCATAGCACATACACTGGCTCAGTAGGAACCTTGGAAATTATACCTCTCTCTGACTCACACATATAGTAAAAGGGATGCCTAAGTTGACACAACCTGCTTTCAAACATGTACAGGGAGTGTAGTATGTGCATCCAACATAGACAGCCCTGCAGCACCACCTGAGGCATGATTGTCATGTGTTAAGCAATGTAACACCATGTAGTATATGCAAACTTGATGACCCTGACTAACATCCTACCCTCACCAAGCATGATGCCACAATATGAAGACGAGATGATCAATTACAGTAATTGGTTTAAGTATTGCTGTTAGTCAAAGGGGATCCAATGCGTGCCAGCCTGGGATGACATGCTGAGCAAGACACAATGCTCCACCTGCTAGGGATGGCGTGCACCTATCAGTCCTGGCCTTTTGGATACTGGCAAAGGCTGTTGTCACCCCCACCGTGCCTTGAATAGGTAAGGCTCAAAACACAAACCCACCTCCATAGGTATCACAAGGGATAAGAACCTAGACGTAATGCTACCCAATGCCAGAAGTCTAAACTGCAAGATGCATGCAGTCTAAACTCCCCTCAGCATGGAGAATGTTGATATCTGTTCTGTAACAGAAAACTGGGTCAAGGCTCACAAGAGCACCCTAACACTACCGGGTTACACCTCATACCATGCTTTACAGCCCCAAAACATGGAAAAAACTACAAAAGGAGGGTGACTAGAAATAATTGTCAAGGATAACCACACCCCCATGTTGGTACCACAACAAGAAGCAGCATGGACTATCCATGGTCAAGTAACAGTGGCTAAAACTGCCTCCCAGTTTGTAGCCTGCTACAGACTACCCTCCTAATGCCAGGAACTGCACTTGGCCTACGTTGGAACACATGGAAATATCAAGCTCTCCAAACAACATTATATTGGGTGACTGAAAATACTCAAACATAGACTGGGAGCATTATTCCAGCTCCAACACCCTAGGCCAAAGGTTCCTAGAATCCATAAATCAAAATGCTCAAGAACAATGTATCACTCCCGCAAGAGGGGTAAGCATACTGGATGTGATAATTAGCAACATGGGTACTCTATGGCCAGATGAGAAGTGTATCCCTCACTGGTAAGATCAGACCATAGAGTAATCACACTGGATATTCACATGCTGTCCACAGTCCTTGGCCAGAAAACCACAGTGAAAAACATGTGTAAAGGAAATGTTGCACTCCTCCAAACTGATGTGGAATCCATTAAAGGCCCTGTGCCTGTGGAAAATATGGGCCACACCTCAGAACCCTTTATAAATGCATTCTATGAACACTTTCAGGAATGCACGGATTATGCAATCCCAAATAAAACCAAGCCCTAATTCCATACACGCAGGCATCTGGCATGGTGGACCCCAACCATTACCAAACCATGCAAGAGAATGAGGAAGCTACTACATGATAGAGCAAACCCAAAAAGGGAAGTAATCTCTGATCAGTATTATGGCAATAAAATATGGCCACTCATAAAATCCACTAAGGCCAGCTACAACATGTTGAATCTGTGAATCTTGAGGCAATGTTACAGAGGCCCCATTTATACAGACAACCCCCTCCTCCCCCCAAGAAATACAAATATATGTGAGAGATGCAACCATTTATCCAAACTGGAGGCTGAGCTCTCCCAACTCAGTACTGTCAAAACTAGTCAGAAGGAGAAGGTAACCACACACACCACAAACCCAGTCTCACATAGACCTATCACAACTGCAAACCAAAGACATAAACACACAGAAACATTCCAGGAGGCTCTAATTAAAAATCCACCAAATCAACAGAGGCCTCCAAAGCAGACACCCAAGCAACCACTACCTCCAAACATAGCACATGCAACACATAGTACACAAAGTCGGTGTGCCAAACAGTCACAGCCCGTAAGGACAAACAACATGCCTGATACACTTGTAATAGGTGACTCCATAGTCAGACACACTGATGTCCCGCTCACCAGACTGAACAAGGAAAAGGGTACAGTAAGCTGCCTGTAGGCTGCTACAATCCGCCACATAACACAAGCACGCAGGTCACTCCAAAGCAAGTACAAATATGACTCAGTCATTGTCCATGCTGGTGTGAATGACCTGAGACGTACCTCCCTGAACTACATGAAAAGAGACATAGAGGAGCTCTCCGATTATGTAGGCCAGGCTGGTATGACTCTGACCCTGAGCAGCATCCTACCCTCACCAAGAATGATGCCACAGTACAAACACAGAATGATCAGCTTTAACAATTGGCTCAATTACTGGTGTCATTACAAGGGGATCCAATGTCTGTCTGCTTGGGATGTCATGTTTGACAAGCCATGCTGCTTTGCCAGGGATGGCTTGCACCTGTCACCCCTGGGCATCTGGATATTGGCTAAGGCTCTTTCCACCTCCATAGTGCCTTTTGTAGGCAAGGCTGAAAAGACAAACCCACCTCCCTAGAAAACATAAGTGGAAAAAACATAAGGGTAATGCTGCTCAATGCCAGAAGTCTAAATCTCAAGATGCACGCTCTCGAGGCCCTCCCCAGTATGGAGAACATCGATGTCTGTGCAGTGACGGAAACCTGCATCAAGGCTCCTGAGAGCACCCCAGCACTACCAGGTTATACCTCATATCATGCTTTTCAGCCCCAAAACCTGGACCAAACCACAAAAAGAGGGGGAGTATCCATATTCAGCAAAGATACCCACACGTCCAGGTTACTGACAATGCACGAAGCATTGGAGACCATCCATGTGCAACTAACCATAGGCAAAACTGCTGTACAGTTTGTAGCATGCTACAGACCACCCTCTCAAACCCAGGAACCCCACTCAGCCTTCCTGAAGACACTGGAGAGTATGAATGTCTCTCCAAATACCAAACAAGGTACTCACAAATTACCACATAGGTGGTAATCCATTACGTATGGAAGAAGTAATCAGGGACCTAGGGACACAAGTGGACAGTAACCTCTCATGTGACACTCACATTGCCAACGTGGCTAGGAAGACCTTCTGTATTGGCCACCTTATCATGAAAGGATTCACATCTACATCGAGAGGTCATTGTGCCCCTATACTCTTCTCTTATCAGGCCCATAATTGAGTACAATGCCCCATTTGGGATGTACCTTACCCGACACCTGCAGCAGTTAGAAAGACCTCAAAAGTACCTCACCAAGAGGATAAAGGGTCTCAAACATTTTTCATATGCTGCCTGGCTGAAGACACCCCAGCTGTATGCAGTCACATACTGCCTACTCAGAGGCGATGTATGCCCGATGTACAATGCCCTGTCCAACACAGAATTAATGGACATGCTCCACCTCAGAAAATCCAAATCCATCAGAGCCGCGAGAGTGAGAGATGTCAACCTCAACACATAAATAAATAGGATGTGCTGGAGGGACAGATTCATAACCCAGAGGCTCCCTATACTCTGGAACAGAATCCCAGTCCATGTTAGGCAGAGCCCCTCACTGACTCTCTTCAATAGGAATCTTGCCAAGTGGATGGGAGATCATAGATTTACACTGGGGGTCATCACTGTGTCACGTCTAGACAGAGGCACAGTAAAGTAAACCCTAAATGGGCATAATATTCACATAGCAAGGGGGTGGCGAAAGTCACTCACACTCTGGCTAGGCTTATAAATGCCCTAGGGCAGATAACCTAGTATGAACCTTTGATCCTATGAAGATACAAATTGTACAGGACACTAAGGATAATCACAAGGCTTTCTTAACTGATGGTAGGAACCTTGTTGGGAATTCACAGATATGCTCTGAATTACTCAAATATTACAAACAATACACCAAACCCACACACATTGCCAACATCCAACCTGACAGGTTCAGTGCAAACTCCCCCACCCCAAAATGCCAAATATCTATCCCAGCAGACTGCTGGCCCCCTGACATTGCAGATGCTGAGGTAACAGCCAGCATCTTCAAAGCAAAACACACAGCATCAATGGTACGAGATGGTGTCTTGGGCTGTGTCCAACATGAACTCCACGAAGAATGGAATGCCAAATAACACTACTGCTCAATTTCAGCCTTACCACAGGATATGTACCCAAAGAACAGTGTACAGCAACAGTGGTCCCTCTCCACAAAGGTGGTGCCTGAATGGATACTGCAAACTATCACCCCAGAATCCTGACAAGCTTGGTCTGCAAAGCTATGGAAAGGATCATCATGGACCTCAGAAATAAAGATATTGGGGACCTACAGACACTGGACCCCACCCAGCGTGGCTTTCTTAAGGGCAGATCCTGCCCCTTAAACATGTTTGACTCATTTGAAACAGTCATCAAGGCCATTGATGAGGGGAATGTAGTCCACACAGCCTATCTGGACCTTGAAAAAGCCTTCCATACAATACCCCACGTGTTCATTATAGATAAGCTCACCAGCTTAAATATAAACCCCTATGTCAGTAGATGGGTTGCAAACCAGCCCAAGGACAGAACTGACATGGTCAGAAATGCTGCAGCCATGTCAAACTACAAACCAGCTACAACTGGCATCCCACAAGGCTCGGTCCTGGAACCTCCCTTGTTTGGTATATATTTACCATAGGTACAGGCCAACATGGAAGGACTGTGTCTGACCAGGTTTGCAGAGGACTACAAACTGGGCACCATATCTGACCCTCCAGCTGACACAAGCATCCTACAAAAGGACCACACAGAAACAGACGACTGGTGCCAGAGCCATGTCATCAAGCTAATTGCAGAAAAGTGTATAGTCATCCCCTGTGGATGAACAGTAAGTGCCCACCAATTACCACATAGGTATTAACCCATTAAGTACTTTAGAAGTAATAAGAGACCTGGGGACACAAGTTGATAGATATCTTGCATTTGACAACCATGTGGCTGTAGTGGTTACAGAAACATACCATATACCCACCTAATCATGAAGATAGTCAGATCTAGATCAGGGGAGGTCATTGTGCCTCTTCAGTCATCCTTCATCAGCCTCACAATTGAGTACAATGGCCCCTGTGGGATGTACCTCAGCAGACACCTCCATCAACTGGAAAGACCCCAAAAGTACCTCACCAGGAGGATCAAAGAGCTCGAACAGATGCCATGTGTTGCCTGATTAAACAAACTGCAGCTCCACACAGTGCCATACTGCCTGCCCAGAGGCAATCTGTGCCTGATGTATAAAGCCATGTCCAAGCTGGAATCAATGAACATGCTGCACCTTGTACAATCTGAATGCCAGTGAGCTATGCACATGAGAGACCTGAACCCCAGCACTGACATACGTAGGACATGCTGTAGTGATTGATCCATAACCCAGAAGCTCCCTCCACTATTGACTAAACTCCCAGTACAGGTTAGCCAGAGAGTCCCTCGTTGACTCTCCTCAAGAGGAATCTTGATGAGTGGATGGGAGATGGTAGGTTTACCCTGGGTATCACTGTTATGTCACAGGTAGACAGAGGCACAGTATACTAACCTTGAAATATGTCATGGAAAAATCCAGTTACAATGTGTGTTGAAGGACAAACACACTCTCTGACTAGCATTAGAAATGGCCTAGGGCACATAGCTAGTGTTTGTCAATGTCCACCCAAGTTGTGGAATACACTACCAGTGTTGGACAAGCCTGGTTTAAGTAGTCCATATCTGAACAAAATGCAACATGGTCATATGTGCACAACTGGCCCTTAACCAGTCTGGTGTGCTCACTATGAATATTTAAAGCAGTGATAGGACTGAAACCCAGGATACTGTCCACCACAGTGAAAGTACTGAACCAGTACACTATACGATATTACAGTGTTTGGTCAGTATGAAAGGATGTTGACATCTGTATGCAAACTATCCCATGGAAACCCTGCAGGCACAGTATAATCCCTGTTGGGTTCAGACACAAAGCAGTTGGGCAGTAAGTACACAACATGACTCCCAACACACAACTATAAATGTGAAATATTGTTGAAGTTCACACACAACCACAAATGTGGTGGACTGCAGATTTCAAGCATATGGAAAGCTCACACTGGGCATGCTCGCACACTTTGATAAATGAGACATATGTCAGGCAACAAGCCATGGAAAGCCTGAACTGGGCATGCTCACACACTTAGGCCATGTCTCAGTTTAGCAGTTGGCCACACATATCTGGTATTTGTATGTGTTAATCCAGGAACCTCCCACAATACAGCAATCTGCCCAGTGCACACAGTTAAATGACTACAGAGACATAAGTTAAATAGTGGATCCCTCTCATATTCAAACATCTTCCACAGATACACAAGTTGTTCATAGAAACAGGGAAAGCTATGGCAATAAAGATCTGCAAACAGTTTATCAGCAACAAATATTGTGCATCTGAAAATTAAACATATGGGTGTAGAGGTCAATACTAGGCTGTTTTCCCTAGGGAATACAAGCTTAGCCAGAGTGTGCTTGGCGTCTGCCTCCCCAGTACAGTAGGCTACTGTGCCTCTGTAAAGTAGGTCACAGAAGGCACCGTTTAAGGCTAGTGTGCTGTGCCTCCATCAAGCAGGGACACAGTGGAGATCCCAGGGGTTGAATTTGCAATGTCACATCCATGTGGCTGGTGTTTGCTGGAAGAGTGTTGGCGAGGACTTATAACAGTAATTGGGCATCAATTACAGACTGAGGGGAGCCTTATCTGCAGTGTCTGGACAATTTCACTGTCAACACTTTGACGTGATGATTTTGAGGGATTGAAGTGTCATGCCAATACTGTTCAGAGACGTCCTCCCTCTGTGGGATATTGCTCTGTAATGTATTAGCTCCCTCCTTCTGTTGTACAGTTTATATATAGCTGGTGTACACCAGACAGGTCTCCTGTTGTGGAGGAGTCTTGGGTTTATTTGGGATAGCATGATCAATGCAAACCTTCCAGATGCTCATAGAATACAATTGTCAAGGATTATGCAGAGTGGCCTGTATAATCCCCCAGCATGGGTCCTTTGAAGTCTTCCAACCCAGTCTTCACAAGTGCAAAGTCTGCTTTTGATAAATACTTTGTTTGCAGTGACTTCCTTGCCTGGGGGTGGGGATGGGATATGGATGTCCAGGGAAAGTTGGGTATGGTCAGATATTAACAATGGTGGTCTACCTCTGGTGTGGAACATAGAGTCCCCATGTTGCAGATGGTCAGGTCCAATATGTATTCCCCCTTGTGGCTGTGGTGAGTGGTCCTGCCATAGCACATGGATTCACAAATTGTAGTGGCTGTAGGGTGATGTTGTTGAGGCCTGACTAGTTCCCCCACACAATATACCTATACCTGACGTTAACCACTGTAATGGTGTATGTGAACACCTTCATATCCTACACTGTTCCCAGGGAAGCAAAGTGTGTTTCCTGGATATGGGAGGGGTGGTCTGAACTGGTTGTGTTGTGTGTTACAGGTCCTGTGGTCACAAAGCATGGTATAAAACATAACCTGGCAGTGGTGATGTGCATATCTGACCCTGAAGTAGGCGGCTGTTAATGCATATATATGCTATCCCCCTAACTGACAGATAGTAATAGATGTACATACCTCTTTATAAATAATGATGTCAGCACCCTATAAATACTGCAGGAGAAGAACAGATACCCAGTAATTCCAATAGTGTGCTCTGCTAATGCGTCTCTCTCAAGTGTCATAATATAGTTAGATAGGGGTTTGAATCCTGCAAATGCTCAGTGTGTGTTTGGGTGAGGGGGGTTAGTGTGTGTGCAATTCTGTGTGACAGAAATGTCCCTTTTGGCAATTAGAAGAACACACTACATGATGCACATTCCTCTTTCTAAACACTGATGATGTCAGCACCCTATAAGTATAGCAGGAGAAGGGAAACCTCCCAGTAATGCAAATAGTGCGCTCTGCTAATGCGTCTCTCAATTGTCATAACATAATTAGGTAGGGGTTTGAATCCTGCAAATGCTGAGTGTGTGTGTGTTTGGGTGAGGGGGGTTAGTGTGTGTGCAATTCTGTGTGAAAGAGATGTACCTTCTGGCAACTAGAAGAACACACTACATGATGCACATTCCTCTTTCTAAACACTGATGATGTCAGCAACCTATAAGTATAGCAAAAGAAGGGAAACCTCCTAGTAATGCAAATAGCACGCTCTGCTAATGCGTGTCTCTCTCAAGTGTCATAACATAGTTAGATAGGGGTTTGAATCCTGCAAATGCTCAGCGTGTGTGTGTGTGTGTGTTTGGATGAGGGGGGTTAGTGTGTGTGCAATTCTGTGTGAAGGAAATGTCCCTTTTGACAACTAGAAGAACACACTACATGATGCGAATTCCTCTTACTAAACACTGATGATGTCAGCACCCTATAAGTATAGCAGGAGAAGAGAAACCTCTCAATGATGCAAATAGCGCACTCTGCTAATGTGCTTTTTCTAAAGTGTCATAACATAGTTAGGTAGGGGTTTGAATCCTACAAATGCCATGTGTGTTTTTGTCACACAGTTTGTCCATGTGTGTGGGGTGTTGCTCTTAATATTGTATGACATAGATTATATCAGTAATGTCAATGCACACATGAGGTATGTGTGTGTGCCACATAGACATATGTACCTGTGACCTTAAATAGTTCCCATGTCTGAAGCCTGCCTCACGTGAATACATGGAATTTGCATTACACTACTTTATAACTGTGGTTTTCTGTGCAGGGGCTGCATTTGGTATGTGAATATACAGTGAGAGTAGTCTATGGTGTCATCTTACCAGTGAGGGATACACTTCTGGTCTGGAGCATATAGTCCACATGTTGGTGATTATCAGGTGCAGCATGTTTTCCCCTCTTGTGGGAGTGGTAACAAGTTGTTCCATAGCAATTGAGTGTATGGATTCTAGGAACCTTACACCTAGGGTGTTGGAGCTACAGTAATGCTCCCAGTCTATGTGTGGGTAAATGAAGCTGCCCAATATATTGTTGTTTGGAGACACCTGCAGATATTCATGTATTTTTAAGTAGGCCAAGTGGGTTACTTGGGTTTAGGAGGGTGGTCCGTAGCAGGCTATAAACTGGAATTCAGTTTAACCCACTGTTAGTTGCATGTGGGTAGTCTGTGATGCGTCACACTGTGGCAACAACCTGGGGGTGTGGGTATAGGTACATAGGTTCATAAGTTCATAGGTTCATACTAGGCTATCTGCCCTAGGGCATTTATAAGCCAAGCCAGAGTGTGTTTGGCTTTCGCCACCCATTTTAGATTAATGTTGCTATGCCCTTTTCTGAGGTTAGTATACTGTGCATCTGTCTAACATTGACACAGAAGTGATACCCGGGTTACATCTACGATCCCCCATCCACTCATCATGATTCCTCTTGAAGAGAGTCAATGAGGGACTCTGCCCAACCTGGACTGGGATTTTATTCCAGAATGAAGGGAGCCTCTGGGTTATGTATCTGTCCCTCCAGCATGTCCTATTGATGCCAGTGCTGAGGTTCAAGTCTCTCGAGCGCAAAGCTCGATGGGAGTTTGATTTCCTGAGGTGCAGCATGTCCATTACTTCCGGGTTGGACATGGCATTATACGTCTGGCACAGATCGCTTCTGAGCAGGCGATATGCCACTGAGTATGGAGTTATGTTAACCGGGCAGCATATGGCATCTGTTTGAGCCCTTTGATCCTCTTGGTGAGGTACATTTGTGGTCTTTCCAGTTGCTGCAGGTGTCTGGTAAGGTAAATCCCAAAAGGGGCATTGTACTCAATTATGGTCCTGATGAGGGATGAGTAAAGAGGCACGATGACCTCCCCTGATCTAGATGTGAATCCTGTCATGATTAGGTGGGCTATATAAAACGTTTTTCTAGCCACTTTGGCCACGTGGTCATCAAATGAGAGATTGCTATCAACTTCTGTCCCCATGTCCCTAATTACTTCTTTCGTACGTAATGGATTACCACCTATGTGGTCATTTGTGGCCACTTTGTTTTTGCCAAAGGGGATGACTATACACTTTGTGGCATTTAGCTTGAGGCCATGGCTCTGGCACCAGTTGTCTGTTTCTATGAGGCCCTTTTGGAGGATGGTTGTGTCGGCTGGAGAGTCAGTTATAGCACCCAGTTTGCGGTCATCCTCGAACTTGGTCAGCCACAGTCCTTCCGTGTTGGCCTGTACCTCAGAGACATATATACTGAAAAGGAGAGGTCCCAGGACTGAGCCTTGTGGGACACCACTTGTAACTGGTTTGGAGTCTGACATAGCTCCAGCAATTCTAACCATGTGGGTTCTGTCCTTGAGCCAATTTGCAACCTATCTAGTGACATAAGGGTGTATATTTAAGCTGGTGAGCTTATCTATAATGCCCGAGTGGGGTATTGTATCGCAGGCTTTTGCGAGGTCCAGGTAGACTGTGTGGACCACCTTCCCCTTGTCAATGACCTTGGTGACTGTTTCAAAGAAATCAACCAGGTGTAAGAGGCAGGATCTGCCCTTAAAGTCACACTGGGTAGGAACCAGTGTCTGTAGGTCCCCAATATCTTTATTTATGAGGTCCATGATGATCCTTTCCATAGCTTTGCAGACCAAGCTAGTCAGGCTTATGGAGCGATAGTTTCCAGGATCCGTTGAGGCACCACCTTTGTGGAGAGGGACCACTGTTGCTGTACGCCACTCTTTGGGTACATAACCTGTGGTAAGGCTGAGATTGAACAGTAGTTTTATGTTTGGGTTTAGCTCATCTTGGAGTTCATGTAGGATGCAGCTCGGGAAACCATCTGGTCCCATTGATGCTGTGTTATTTGCTTTGGAGAGGGCGGCTCTTACCTGAGCATCTGAGATGTCAGGGGGGCAGCACTCTGCTGGGATAGATATTTGCCCTTCTGGTGGGGGGGGAGTTTGCGCTGAACCTGTCAGCTAGGATGTTGGCAATGTCTGTGGGTTCGGTGTAGTTTTTTGTCATTTTGGACTAATTCTGAGCATATCTGGGAATTCCCACCCAGGTTCCTAACATAACTAAAGAAAGCCTTGTGATTATCCTTAGTGTCCTGTGCATTTCATCTCTCAAAGCTGTCCTTAGATGATTTTATGAGTGCCCGTAGTATTTTGCTAACACTGAACAGAGATGCCTCCCCTTTTTGGGATTTTCCTCTATCATGTAGTAGCTTCCTCCTTCTATTGTATAGTTTGGTTATGGCTGTGGTCCACCAGACAGGACGTCTGCCTTTGTAGGATTGGGTCTTGTTTTTATTTGGGATTGCATGATCCATGCATTCCTGAAGGTGTTCATAGAATGTGTTTATAAAGGATTCTGTGGTCTGGGCTGTATTTTCCACAGGCCCAGGGGCTTTGAAGGATTCCACCTCGGTTTTGAGGGGTGTGGAATTTGCTGTAGAGAAGTTTTACACTGTGGTTTTGTGGGCAGGGGGTGGGGTTGGGATGTGAATATCCAGTGAGATTAGTTTATGGTCTGATCTTACCAGTGAGGGGTACACTTCTGGTCTGGAGCATAGAGTCCCCATGTTGGTGATGAACAGGTCCTGTATGTTTCCCCCTCTTGTGGGAGTGGTAACAAGTTGTTCCATAGCATTTGAGTGTATAAATGCTAGGAACCTTTGAGCTAGGGTGTTGGAGCTAGTGTAATGCTCCCAATCTATGTTTGGGTAGTTGCAGTCCACCAATATAATGGTGTTTGGAGAGACCTTCATATTTACAGTGTTCTCAGGAAGGCCAAGTGAGGTTCCTGGGTTTGGGAGGGTGGTGTGTGCCAGGCTATGAACTGGAAGGCAGTTTTATCCACTGTTAGTTGCACATGGATAGTCTCTGATGCTTCGTGCTGTGCCACCAACCTGGAGGTGTGTGTATCTTTGATGAATATTGATACTCCCCCTCCTGTTCTGGTTCGGTGCAAGTTTTGGGGCCGACAAGCATGGTATGAGGTATAACCTGGCAGTGCTGGGGTGCTCTTGGGAGCCTTGAAACAGGATTCTGTTACTGCACAGATATTGATGTTATCCATACTAAGGACAGTTTCCAGTGCATGCATCTTGAGGTTTACACTGCTGGCGTTGAGTAGCATTACTATTAGTTTCCTATCCCTTGTGATACCTATGGAGGTGGTTTTGTCTTTAGAGCCTTGCCTAAAAAAGGCACTATGGGGGTAGCAAGAGCCTTTGCCAATATCCAAAAGTCCATGGGTGACAGGTGCAAGCCGTCCCTAGCAAAGCATCGTGGCTTGTCGAGCATGTAATCCCAGGCTGACAGGCACTGGATCCCCTTTGAATGACACCGAAACTTAAGCCAGTTGTTGAAATTGATCATCTTGTCTTCGTATTGTGGCATCATTCTTGGTGAGGGTAAGATGCTACTCAAGGTCAGGGTCATACCAGCCTTGGCCACATGCTCAGAGAGCTCCTCTATGTCTCTTATCATGTAGTCCAGGGAGGTACATCTCAGGTCATTCACACTGGCATGGACAATGACTGAATCATATTTGTACATGCTTTGGAGTGACCTGTGTGCTTGTGTTATGTGGTGGATCATAGTGCCCGACAGGCATCTCACCATGACCTTCTCCTTGTTCAGCCTGGTGAGCAGGACATCAGTGTGCCTGACGATAGAGGCACCTATTACAAGTGTATCAGGTGTGTTGTTTAGCCTTAAGGGCTGTGACTGTTCGGCACACTGGCTTTGTGAGATATGTGTTGCACGTGTTCTGTTCTGGGGTAGAGGTTGCATGTGTGTCTGCTTTGGAGGTGTCTGCTGCTTAGGCAGAATTTTATTTAGCGACTCCGAGTATGTTTTCGTGTGTTTATGTGTTTGGACTGCTGTCGTGGTAGGTCTATGTGAGACTGGAATTGTAGTGACTGTGGTTTCCTTCTCCTCCTGACAGGTTTCACCAGTACTGAGTTGAGAGAGCTTAGCCTCCAGTTTGGCTATATGGTTGCATCTCTCACATGTGTTGGAATTTGTTGGGAGGAGGAGAGGGTTGTCTGTGTACATGAGGCAGTTGTAACATTGCCTCAAGATTCCCAGATTCACCAGCTGGACCGGAGAGGAGATTGACAACTGACCTTTGGACATGCTAGAATAGTATTGGGAATTCCTTTATAATTAACAACAAAAAGGGCCAATGGGGAACAAGGTACTCAAGGTGTGTTTGTGAGGGTGTAGTGCTTTTAATTTGTTAGTGCTGACATATATAAATGCTTTAGTGAGCAAGTGCCAGGTAACTCAAATGCAATGTGTTACAGGTAACTTAAATGCAAAAATGACAAACAGTAACTTTCTGTCAAGTGAAACAAGGAAGTAAGTACAGTAAGCAAAGCAGATGTCACTAAGGATCCACAGAGGCGCTGTAAAGCTGCGTTTCAGGTGGAATTAGTGTTTCAGGGAAATAACAAGCAAACAAGCATACAAACAAAGCTACATTCATCAGGCCTGGATCTAGTCTATGCTACAGCAAACAAGGTGTACCAATTTCAGTAAGAAACAGTTCAAATATGCAGGCACTATAAGCCTTTAGCCAGAAATTCCCAGGTCAGACGGGCAGAGTCCAGCATCTCCTCCCACAAGAGTGCAGACCATGAACCTTCATAATGTAAAATAACTGGCCTGAAGCCCAAGTGCTTAAACCAGAACTAATACACATTTAGAATAACAGACACTGAGCCCTCAATCAGCAGTTCCCAACTTAGTAGGATGTATGCTACCTGTCCTGCCACCACAGTATCCTTGACATTTAATGAGACTCACCCTCCTGTCATAGTTAGTTCTGTGTTTTGGGGCTGTCAAGCATGGTATGAGGTGTAACCTGGTAGTGCTAGGGTGCTCTTGGGAGTCTTGAACCTGTTGTCTATTACTGCACAGATATCAGTATTCTCCATGCAGAGCAGAGTTTGTACTACATGCATCTTGTGGTTTACATGTCCATCATTGAGTATCATTACTTCCATTTACTTGTCCCCTGTGCTACCTATGTAGGTGGCCTTCTGTTTACAGCCTTACCACCAGAATGCAAAGATGTGCAGACATTACACTATGGTAATTAATAGGGGTTTACAAAACAATACAATGACAATCATACTGTTAATGCATCAGGCATGCTGGGATATACCCACAAAGATATCATTACACTGTACTGTTGACAACATGATAATATTACTACACTTCTATGTAGTCACCCTGTGCATCAGCACCATGTTAACCTGTTCCTGCATCAATGTTACAGATTGCAGGAGGTGGCACAGTTTCATCATATGCACAGGGTGTGTACTTGGTATGCCTGAGTCTGCCACTGATACAACCAATCGACATGTATGTGTGTGTGTGTGTTAGTGAGGGACAACAGTACAAGATGGGGCAATGTTGATGCAGTGTGTGCGTGTATGTGTTAGCCCTAGGTGTTAGCATTATGCATGTGTGTATGCATGCACACAGTTCTACCTCATGGCTGCCATATACGGGTGTTTGTGGACAGCCACAGACTGTACCTGCCAGGTCATACAGATCACTGTCTCTGGCCACGGACACGGTACCTGTGCCTGGCAGGGGTGCTACGGACAGTATCAGGTACTAAGCCGGACTGGGTACTGTCATCAGAAGCAGTTGGTTGATGACTGGAGACATGTCCCTGCTGGGACTGTCCAGAGCCACGTGCACGTGGTCTCCTAGGGTGGTCTGATGACAGCACAGACCCAGCATTGCTGGGGCTGGTACTGGCACTATGGGAGTGGCCGCGGATTTGTTGTCGTCCGCGACGACTGCCAGCTGCTGATGTTGCTGGCATACGTCCACGTCGACGCCTCAACTGTCTTGCATTGCCCTGGCTCATGGACATGTAGTTGTGGAACAGATCTAATGTGTCCCCCAACGTCTGTCAATGACTTCGGTGAAATTACGGATGGCAGCCGCAACATCATGCATAGTGTCATTCATAGCAGTGCGATGTGCTCTCAGCTCCCTCAGACCCTGTCTGGTGTACCGTTCCATACGTGACTGTGCCTGCATTACAGCCCGGAACATAGCTGATGTTGAAAGACCTCTGTGGGCACGTCTGACAGGGGCAGTACGACCACGGATGCTCCCACGAGAACCCCTGGACATCTGCCTGTGTGGTACCATGTCAGGACTCTGGCCATGGCTGCTGTGAGGGGATGCATGTGCCACTGATACCACATTACCCTGGTCAATGCCCACTGTATGCTGTCCATCACCTAGGGACATTGGTGACAATGGAAGTATTGGCAGGATGGCTGTGCGCATTGATGGGGTTGACAGCTGTGTACTGTCGATTGGCTGACCAACAATGGACCCTGGTACACCTCCCTGTGCCATTACACAGGTATCATCATTATCACTATCCCCAGCATTGGATTCAGGTTCCCTGCTGCACACCACCAGAGCAACACCAGAACCTGTGAGAGGAAGACAGGAAACACAGTTTACAATGTGTACACAATGTTACCACAGATGCACACGGGCACATGCACACATGCACACATGCACACATGCACACATGCGCACATGCGCACATGCACACATGCGCACATGCACACATGCACACATGCACACATGCACACATGGGCACATGGGCACATGCACACATGCACACATGCACACTCCTCAGTACATGAGATACAAACACACAGACACAAACACACCTGCAATCAAACACTTAGCAATACTGTTTGAGGGTATTATTACTATTATTATCATTAGTATTAAAGGTATTGTTATTACACACTCACCAGCATGGATTGGCTGCCTTGCTGTTACACCAGAGGGACCTGCACAAATAAGACATTTATTGTCAGTGGACACAACTGTGCCATTGATACTGTGAGTATGATACAGTTCAGTAGTACAACAGTTGGCTTTCATAGGTCTACTGCTGATATTGAGAATATCACTCTTGCACAATAATTACCAGGATAACAGCTACAAACACAGTACACACCTCACACATGCATAAACTACCAGTGTAGAGAACAGTCAACTATAGATATGGCATGTTACCTGCACGCTCCAAGTCCACATGCTGGGTGGCTCCAGCCTCCATCATTACACATGTGTGCGGATGTTGTTGTTGGGCTGGAGCCACAACACTTAGGTGGAGCCCCTCCAGTCTGGTGAGGGGGTGTATAGCTGCCCCACCACCTGTGGCAAGCTGTTGCCTGTGGATATCAGATGCACGCTGACGGACATTTCTAATTAAATCACTGCAATGATGGCGTACCTGCTCATATGTCCGGTTATGCATGCCTATGTCATTTACCCGACGGACAAGGTCTTGCCACAGTGCAGCCCTCTCCTGCTGGTTCTGGCTGGTGCAGGAAAAGAGTGTGGCAAAATCCCGCACCAGGCTCTGGTGTATCTCCTCTTCCTCTACAGCAGAGTACGTGGTGTTGTGCTGGTGCATCATCGCCCTGGAAGGAAAAGAAAAATATGTGAGCAAGTGAAATGACACACATAATACTCTACTGTAGTGATATCACTGAACTGCCATATATAGCATCTGTCTGTCTGTTGGGGGATACACATGTAAATGACCACATATCAGTGCTCAGCCAACAACTGTGTGACAGTGCCTGGCACACTCCATACAACAAACTAGTATACTCCAGCAGTCGGCACACTGTTTGAGGTCCAATGCACAACCTCACACTGGGGGTTTGTATCAAGGTAATGTATGGGGAACATTGTCAACCCATGCAATGCATGCAATGCACAGTAAAAATTTCACTGGTAATGCACCCTAGTCTTTGTTGCCATAACCCTATCTACACCGCAGTCACATACAGGGAACCACAGCACAACATATGGCAATGTAGTATGTTTGTATCCCAATACGTGACACATCTTTCTCTGGCCTCACACCAAGGACACATACTACCATGACAGACACAAAGTCATGCTGAGCAATCACACCATTACAGACCTTGCACACAGTCAGTGGCACACTCATTCCACCTCACATAGTTGGTATTGCAATGAGTACATGTGTGTGTGCATTGTGTCATAGGTAGGTAGTATGCTATTGGCCCTGGGCCTACAGCAGCATACTGTTATGCTACCCAGCCCCTTGGGACACATGTAGTGTGATTGTACTTGCTCCTGTCAAACAGTTACACAGGGTGACTCATATGGCATATTACCTATCTGCATAACATTCAACAGGGGTATGTCTGACATCTACTAATGGTGAGCCTTGCTTCTTAATGCTGGGTGGTTTACTCCAGGGTATGGCTTATTTGTGGCAGAACCCATCGCTGCATTAACCTACACCAGCTAGACTGGCTTGAACTGCAAAATGCGCTGCTATTCTCTCAACTAACAACTGCTCACAAAATCTTCTACCTTCCTAACAACACACCTACACTAAACAATCTTATAACACCCTATAATAATCTTCATTCCCTACACTCCTCTAATAAACTCCTAGCTTATATACCCAAATCTAACAACTTAGCTGGTGACTCCTTGTTCTCCACCACCACAGGTAAGCAACGGAACATGCTGCCACCCAACCTAACCTCTATTTCCTCTTTTCCCCTCTTCAAACTTAATCATAAAAATCACCTAAAACTTCAATGGTTATGCCCTTGCTGCAACCCTGACTAATACTCTACTATTAGCCTGTAACCTATCTTCTCTCTCTTCCTTTACATTACTACTCTGCCAATAAATGTTGTAAATGTTACCTTCCACATTTTTAACCCAATGGTTTACTTTAAAATGTTACATTAATTCCTTCCTAATGTATGTGGCATTGCCTCTTATTGCTTTTTTTTATATATTATTATTAAGTATGTGGAGCTTTTCTCCCCGGGCCTCTACTGAAAATGGAAATATCTCCAGCTAGACTAGCCCGGTCAACAAATGTAAAATAAATAAATAAATAAAATAATTTGTGGGTAGGAACCTGTCCTTCCACCATGTGCTCTTTACTGCGGTGCCAAGGATGACAGACACAGGTCATTTAGGTTGGGGATATTGTGAGGTGTTACCATGGTTGTTGGACAACTGTTATGGGTGTGACTTAACTATGTATATCCAGCAGTGGTAACCTCTGTGTAGGTAGTATGAAAGGCACTCTATCTGTGGTTTTGTCAGTCACTCTGCATAGGTAATGTGTTTGAGGGCATTATCACTGTTTGTTAGGTATGACTGTGTCCTTCTCCCTTTCTGTAGTTGTCATGGGAGGTACATACCGTGTAGGACATTGTGAGGTATAGAGGGGTACAGTGACCTACATTTCCTTAGCTGACACACCATTTGTGCTGACACATTACCATGTACAGGGATTACAAGACTAGTGTGCCACTGTGAATATCAAAGGGGAGGCTATTGTACACTTGTTTCCCATGTTCCCTCCTGACACATCCAGTAGTAGGCAGGCAACCACATATGTGGTGGTTAGTGGTGTAAGTGTTTTGGAATGGGGTATGGTACTCCAGTATCCACACTGGTGTTCAGTCCATGCCTTTGTCACCAGGCACCTGTTGCAATATATCTGCACACATGTGCCTCTCTCAGTATATATATATATATATATATATATATATATATAGAGAGAGAGAGAGAGGGGGGGAGAGATATTCATATACATACATATCTGTAGACATTCATATCTGTCTGTATATGTGTATGTATCTATATATATATATATATATATGTATGTGTCTATTACATATATATGTATATACATATTCTATCTATCTATATATGTCTATCTATTTATACATCCCCCTCTATCTATGTATACATATATGCATATTATATATATATATATATATATATATAATATGCATATATGCATATATATATATATATATATATATAATATGCATATATGCATATATATATATATATATATATATATATATATATATATATACATATATAAATATACATACATATACATATAATATATATATATATATATATATATATATATATATACCTTTTTATTTAAACATACGAATACACACACTAACATACTGCTAAACATCCATTACTGCACAACCTACATTGTACGTTGCACTACAACCTACATTGATATGTGCACATAGCAACCTTCACATACATATGAATGTCCAGCCTTCACTAACAGTTGCAGTATGTCCCCTGCCCTATGCACATCTTCATATATATATATATATATATATATATATATATATATATAGATAGATAGATAGATAGATACAGACTGCTAACACATATGGAGGGTTCACAGTATGTAGACTATTAGATTATTAGTTTACATTACCTTTGTTTGTCACTGCTGTTTGTGATGGCTTGCTGCTTGGTGGCCTGCTGCTGGTTTTTATTGTTTTTTTTTTGGTGGCTCTCTCTGTGTCTCTTTTTCTCTTTTTCTGTTTTTCTGGGGGTTTTTTTGTTTTTTTTTCTCTCTCTCTCTGTCTCTCCCTCCAGATATTGCAATGAAAGTATTGCATGTGTGGACTGGGAGTACAGGTTGCTTTTGTAGGTATATGCACATGTGCATGTGATGGCCTCTGCACCAATTGTTAGCCAGCATTTACTAATTGCATGCAGCCTGCTGTGTGGTAATTGCAGTTCTCACTCTGATTTCAGGACAGTGCTATAAAATGTTAGGTTAGGTAGGCGTAGCCCTTTCAGATTTTCAAGGTGGGGACCATGCTGGTATGCTGTGGACACTGTTCTGTGAGTGTAAAGGTTGGTATGTCTTTCATATTTCAGGCTGTGTTGTAGGCACTGAAATGCATGTTGTACTGAAACCTGACTATTGCTTCCTCCAGTTTATTCTTCTCAGTGTGTATGTTAACTGACACCTAATAATACTAATACTGTTTAAATGGGAGTATGTGCTTTCCTGTGGTACTTGTGGAGTAACTGGTATACAGCAGTGGCTCTTGCAATTTGTTGCTATGGCTTCACTATTTGGCCTTTACATTCACTCCTTGAATGCCTGCTAGGTGTCTTTACTGGAATGTGTTGTTATGGCTTTCCTATTTTCCATTTACATTCACTCCTTGTAATGCTTGCTATATTTCTTTCAGCAGCAATTCCTTATATGTTTGTTGTGGTTTGGTGGTACTGCATGCAGTCTGGTCTGGCCAAAGTGTGGGGCTTGACACCTACAAGGGTATTTTATTTTGCTGCTGAGCAGTAGTGGGGCCTTGTACTTTGTACTAACAGTTATGGATAGCAGGCACATGCATCGCTTGTAAACTGCTATACTGTCCTTATTTTATTAGTTGGATACATCCTTTGATATTTGTGGGTTGTACACCTACATGTGGGTGTGCTTGTGGAAGCTATTCTGCAGCTACTCACAGAGCGTGTGACAGCAGACAGAATGATATGCCTGTGAGTTTGTGACACTTGCAGGCCTCAGATACTCTCAGGTGTATGTATCTTTTATCAGCCTCAGGGAATGGTACATATCAGTGGGATACACCTGTGATATATTTCAGATATTCTGCAGTTGTGACTGTGGGGTATTTTGAGCATATGTATTACTACACCATTTCTGACATGCAAGTAGTGCATACTTTCAGTAATTGACAGTTACCATTATGTGAGATAAAACACCTTTCTGCTTACTGTTAGTACATTTCACAGGGAGTCAGTGGGGCACAGTTAACATTTGTTTTCTAATCAGGGACATCCCTGTAAATCAGTCACAGTTGCAAGGTCTGGTCTCTTACCTATTCAAATATGGCAGTGTTTATCCTGCTCTGATAGTGTGTGTGGTTTGCAAGGTGCTACTGTCACATTATTACCTACTAGCTACCGACTAGCATGGCTGTTTCTCTTCTCACACTAATGTTATACAAATCCACAAGAATTGCCAGTAAAGATACAAGAAAAGCTCTGTGTAATAGCCTTCCTATATTCCCTTTACATTCAGTCCTACTATTTCATGATATATTGCTTTCAACAAAGTTCTTGTATATCAGTCATGGCTTAGTGGTAAGTCATGCAGACTAGTGTTTCCAAGGTCCTGGGTTCGAGACTGACAGAGGAATTTTATTTTGCTGCTGAGCAGACTACAGGCCTTGTCATTCCGAGTGACTAAGGCACTTTTAAGCAGTTGTAAATGGGTTAGCGCTGGTTTGCGCAGTGCTCACGCATGCGCACTGTCACTTAGCTTCATGCGCACACGCTTAGCTAAGCGCTCACAAGCGCACACCTGCTTACAACTGCTTAAAAGTGCTTACTCTCGCGCACACCCGTGCTAATTTCTTTGAAAGACAAGAAAATGGGGAGATAGGAAAGTGGTGAAAAAGGGGGCACAAAGAGGGTAGGACAGTAGGAAAACGAGCTCGGGATTTGCAGGAAGGATGTAGGAAAGGCCCATAGCTGCTCATTTCTTTATCAGCAACAGCTGTGCATATGTGTGTAATTTGGTGTGAAATTTGAAACCTTCCACCCCTGAGAGAGGGGCGAGGACAACAAAATATGTTGTACAGCCAGTTGTAATTACCAGCTCACATGTCCAGCAGACATGTCTGCAAAATGGGCAGCTATGTATGGGGCATAATTTTTTTGCGGGAACAGAGTGCCCTTTTTTATTTTTTTTTTCAGGTGAGAGTGGAATGTGAGGTACAGGAAGTAGGTATATTTGGGGAGGTAGGTAGGGGAGGTTAACAGACAAGACTAACAAGACGCATACAGGGGCGGAGTATGACACATGTGGGGGAAACACAATTGACGGGGACGGATGGCAACAGTGGAACTGAGATCCCCACCCATGGGCAGTTGCCACTGTGCCTTCACGGCCCAGGACAGGGCTGTGCTGGGGGCTGAGTAGGACAGGCAGCAGGCACACCTATGAGTTGCACCACCCGAGCCTCAAGCTGGCGTAGGGGTTCAAGCACAGAATGCCTGATCTCGCTACGCACCACAGACCGGACACTTTGGAGGGTGAGTGGACGGTCTCCTCCGGCCACGCTTGCAGAGGGAGGATGAGCCCCATCCCCTGCAGCGCTTCCACCCGAAGGTGGCACAGGGCCACCGGAGGAAGTTCCGGCCTGGGCTCTAGTGCCAGGTGCACTCGCAAGCTGAGGTGGGAGAAGTGGGTCCGCTGGAACCCGCCTTCCCTGTTGTCCTATGTTTAGCAATATTTTATGACATTTTGGGTTAGTAACAAACAATACCATACAAAATTAGTTGTAACAGCATGCATCAGTATTCCCATTAACCAAACACCCATGAATTCTAAACATTGAACAGCAAGCATAACACATGCATAAATTGAACAAAAGTACACAATCCAATAGCATGCATGGTTGATTGATGGCAATAGGCCATCAGGTTTGGATATGTGAACAGGGCACATGCAGCAACGTACGTGCAAATATGTTTGAACCAACAGGACAAATGTCCATAGGAATTAATTGTGAATACACATACCCAGTTTGTTGTGGAATGGCATTATTTGTGAATATAGGGTAGGGTGAAGAAATATTTCATTAACAACTTCAACTACCTATACATATGCTGTACATCTCTAGTAGCTGCAGATATATATATATATATATATATATATATATATATATATATATATATATATATATATACCCTACATGGCTTAGTACAGTTTCCTATATGTAACCTTAGGAATATTGGTGATGGGACTGTTACTGCTACATTAATATACATTGCATTTTTATTCATACACGTTCATATCTGGCTGTGTTCAGGTACAGCATCCTGCTACATTTGATTTATATGGCTCTAGACAACTGTGGATGTTCATTATTTCATACAACCATACTATCTCCATATTGCAAGGGTACAGCAACATATCCAAATTGTGGGACAGACACATTCCAGCTTCAGTACTTTATTTCAAACATTTCACTTTTTGGTTGTGGCTGTCTCATTCATTTCATTATGTACAGACTGCAGTATACTTTATTCAGAAGTTATAACAGCTTTCTTGGTCGATTCATACCTCTTTCTCACACTCTCACTTGTTTTATTTTTACAATTCAAGATGGTACTTTATTCTAGGCATTATTAACATGTCATACTTGGTTACAACAATCTTTTACAACAGACTCACTTCTTTCATATGGCAGATTTTCAAATGGGGATGTATTTGACACATGTCTATTGTCATTAGATTGTTTACCACTAATTTTCAGGTTGCAGCAGGTTATCTGATATCACAATACAGGTGGGAAATCTCTATTTCAGACTTGTTTAATTTTTATTTCTGGATTACAGGCTGAATCACTTATCTCATCATACAGTACTAGCAGAATCTTTCTTCTAGTGTTATTTGAACTTTATTAATATGTAACTACACTGAACCCTTTTACAAGCTGTCTCACTTATATTGTATAACAATTACAGAAAAATAATTACTAACCTGCCTGGTGGCGCAACCGCTCCAGCCTATCACCATAGGCTCGCCGATTCGCAGAACGCACACCTGCAGCTGTAATATAAATGAAGTAATATTGGAACATACATCTCCATAATATCAGCTAGGATAATTCCTTACATACATAATTACATGGATACTTACTCAGTAGTGGGGCGTTGGGCATTTGCCGGGCCTCCTGGATCCAACGGTTCAGTTGGTCCTGCTTTCATCTCTTCAGGTCCGCATGGTGGTGACGGACCTGTTCACCAGTCCTTGGTATGCCTGTGGCACTGGTGAGATCATGTGCCAACCGGTTCCATGCCTCTGCCTTGTACGCTCCCCACAGAACCTGGCCGTGCATGAGTTGAGCCTCATGATCGTGGACTAGGAGCCAAACCATGTATTTGGACTCC
This sequence comes from Protopterus annectens, assembly GCF_019279795.1. NCBI lineage: Eukaryota > Metazoa > Chordata > Ceratodontiformes > Protopteridae > Protopterus > Protopterus annectens. The sequence continues at coordinate 1,472,951,549 of NC_056741.1, forward strand.
TCAACACCCCACCTCTGTGCTCGGAAGCGACTACCCTCTCCTACACCTGCCATCCTGACTGCAAATAGGTTCCACAATCAGTTATGCTGTGTATTCCCGCCTATGGGGCTTATATATGCCGTTTTTCCCGCACTTATCTGTGATTGGCCATTTTGGAATTGTATCAGCTTAAAAAAAACTGCTTTGTCATGCTTCTATTTCCATTCATTCCTATATATATGCTAATACTGCATTTTTCAGTACAGCTGTCATGGCTTAGTGGTTCAGTACTTTGACTATGATTCGCAGTATCCTGGGTTCGAGCCTGGGCATTGCTTTTTTTTTTATTTTACTACTGTCTAGACAGGCTAGGAGGTGTGTCTATTTAAAGGCGGCTTTGATACAGGTTGCTTAACGTTGCCCGCCGGTAAGCCGGTTGGCACGCTGCGCAGCTCCGCGCAAACTGGTTAGGCTGGTTAATGCATTATTTGGCTATGAGCATGCATATTACACTATGAGAAATGTTGCGCAACTATGGGCACATCGTTTCAGCATGTTAAAGCACTGCTCAACTCCGGGCACTCATATTAGACCTGTTAAACCACTGGTCACCTACGGGCAAACATACTCAGCTTGTTAGAGCACTGCTCAGCTATGGGCACTTATAAAATATTTTTTTTTTATTGTGTCAGATTTCTTCATTAAAACATGGCCCATTTCATTACATTTTGCTTAAATTATAGTTATATATATATACATATATGTCAGGGGATTGTTTCGTGCTTATTTCACTAAAAATAAAAAATGATGTTGTTGGGGCTCGGACCGTGACTACCTCCTCTTTGGCCTATGTCTCTACTACTACGCTATTGCTACTTGGCTTAATTTGCATATTTAGATCTTATATGCTTTTTCAATGACTGCTAACTGTGGCTGAGCGAAGGGCACAACCGCGCAAACGAGCGCAATTATGGGGCAAACATTTTTGAAATTATAAAAAAAAATTAAACCGTTCATTTTTACGTTTTACATTTCAATTGGGTTTATAGTCTGTGGGGACATGTGTGGTGTTGTGTTTCTTGACATTTCCGCGGACTCGCTCGTGGGAGTTTCCTTTCGGGACTGTGATTCTTCTGGGGGCGTGTCCCTTTGCAGGACTCACCGTGCGGACACGCCAACTGCTTTGCTACATGGACCGTGTTAGCCTAGGGTGTGATTCAGCATGCCCTCATGAATATGCATGGCATGCTGACATCACCCCGTTTAACTGCAGCCTCCGTGTAAGACTTGCTAACTCTTACACGGAGGCTTCATGAATCCTGCCCTGTGTCTAAAAAGGTTTACCAAGTTTGAAATGTGTTTTTTAATTGTACTAAGTATATGTTATTCGAAGGTAAGTTTATCATTTGTAGTGATACCCAGTAGCTTTGCATGACTTACAATTCCAATTTCTGTTTTTTTTTAAGAGTATATTTTGAAATCCTGTGCAAATGGATTTGGTGAGACCAATAATAATTTAGTTTTATTAGGACTGAGTAGTAATTGTGCTTCATTAACCAGGTTTCTACAAATTAAAGATATTTTGTACAAAAACTGGTTCCTACTAAAAATGATGAACAGGTGGGAAGGGAAAACCCAGTTGTAGTATATAAAAAGAACACCTGTATTAAGAATATGTTGGAAAGCAAGAAGGTGGAGAAGGGATCCCAAAATAGTGGATTCACAAAAAAGTGTTGTCATTGTTCTCAATGCAAACATATTTTTTTGTGATAGGATAAAAATACCACAATATGGTACTATAAGTTCCTGGCACAAAAGTAATTGTGGCACAGAGAATGTGGTATACATTGCATTGTGCCAAGTGTGTGACAGATATTATATTGGGAAAACTAAAAACACCTTCAGAACATGGATTTACCAACATGTATATGACATAGGTAGAGGCAACAGCAACAATACTCTAGAGAAACATCTTAGCAAGTTCCCTACACATAATTTTAATTTTTTTGTTTTGGAGCATGTAGACGTCAATGAAAGAGGAGGACCTAGTGAAACATTTTTAGAATATAAAGAATTGATGTGGCAATTGAGGGTGAATGCTACCAACCCTCTTGGGTTGAATGAGGTTGTGTCCCTGGCTAGTTATTTGAAGTAAAAATCTGAATTCCGCTTATGACAACAATTTTTATACATTGATTGGCATTTTATGATGTACATTTTTATGGTGTATTCATTTGTAGATTCACTGAAAAATATAAATGTATATGTATGCACATAGTCAGGATCATTTACAATGGAATTGTTATTTTAAATGCATTTCATGTATTAGATTTTATAGATTAGCTTTGAAACAGCACTTGTCACTTTAAATGTTAGGTTTTAGGAGTTCATTGATTAATTGGTTAATTAGGAATAATTATTTGTAGGTAGAAGCTATATAATGTGTTTGGTACATTGACCTTTTATTCTGATGAAGTCATTGTGAACGGACTGACGAAAGCACTAAATCTATTAAATTCTGCTCAGCTTCAAGTGTTTTCCTTGCCATTGTGTTATTTTTTTTAATTTCCCAATGTTTTATTGGTATGGAGTTTGGTCTCATGGGGAGGGATTCTATAGGTATATGCTAGTAAGTGATCACTTAGGGTATTTGGGAGAGTACTGGAAGTGAAATATTTATGGTGATCTGTTATTAGGATCCAATCTAAGGTTGAAACTAGTTGATTATTGTTTTGCATTTGGGTAGGGCTGCTGATAAGTTGTTTAAAACCGTGAAGATGTATGTTATTTAATGGGGAGTCAGTGATTAGATTTTTGCCAGTTGATATTTATATCACCCATAATGATAGTTTAATTAATAATATTGTTGGTGGTCCGGGAATGAAAATCTTCTAGTATTGGGATGTTTTGGCCAGGGGGTATATAGACTATTCCAATGCATATTTGTTTAAAATTATTTATCTGTAGAGATGCTAAAAGAATTTCTGTGTTACCAAAAGATGGAATAGGTTTGGGGAGGGGTGTTATTACAAACATGTTACAATAAATTTATGCTTTTTTTGTGGGTTCTATCATTTCTTAAAATATTATATCCATGATGGATTATTGCAGTATTTTGAATATATGGTTTTAATCAAGTTTCAGTAACTGCCAGTATATCTGGAGAGTATTGTGTTAACGATGAATGAAATTCAGTAATTATATTACAGATACTACTTATGTTTAATGTTATTAGTAACAATTTTTTAGAGGGTAAAAATGAGGAGAGGTTACTGACTGTGTAGGTCCAGGGTTGAGATGAATATCTCCACAACAGGAAAGTTTGAGGAGATAATTTATGGGATGGCAAAGCAGGGTAGCTTTCTCAGTATGCTTGGAGACTATGTAAGGTATTAGTTTGGGTTTGTTAGAGGTGGAAAGGAATTGGATCTTAGTGAGGTTAATATGGTTATATTCAGTTAGGGTGGCAGTTATTTCATTTCTGCTATGCTCCACCCTGTTCTGTTTACCAGTCTGGAAATTTGACAGTAAACAAGGCAGTGTTTTTAACTGATTAGGGCTAAATTCTAATCAGATCCTACATAAAAAAAAATTGCTTTTGAGTTCAGCACATAGTTGTTTTCTTACTCTTAATGTATTAATTGGACTGACAATAACACAGTATTCTACTCAGAGTCAGCTCAAGACTCAACCAGCACATCATCTTCAGATCAGAATCAGAGGTAACATTTGATGTTGTGTGGTGCCTAATATTAGCCATTTAATTTCAAAACATGTTTGCCATTGTACAGCAGCTAACACCGTTGCTTGCCAAAACCACTGACAACCAGAGTCAGATAACTCCTGGATACAGTGATGATTATCATCCTGTGATTCCTTGATCCACGGTTCCATGGAAGTACCCTTCTTGCTATTACTGGACAAAGGACAGTGCTTGCCTGAAACTGTGCTGCACTGTTTTGGGAACCTTCTCATTTCACCAACCGAGCAATCATGTGTGTGACCATAAAGATGATATATAAATATATCATGTTGAGGGGGGGTGCATGGGTGTTTTCCCCACCACAAAAATCTCTTTTATCTGCTCCATTGAATGAATAACACAGATGTAGTTCAATTTGGTTGCAATAATAAAAGTGATTTCTGAGCAATAGGCTTCCAGTCCTTCATAGTGGAAGCAAACATGGACTCCTCTTAGAACATAGTGTGACTTTAAAGAAGAGAAGATCAGAGTGGCAGCTCTCCATGTACTGAGTGACACCAGTATAATAATATAGAAGGACCTCCTAACACGAGATCCATGTTTTGTATTTAACAAAATCATTTGATTTTATAAACCACATCCTTTTACAAATATTTGACAAAAGCATTTGAATGCCTAAAGCATTTCTCACTGTCTCACACTAACTACCTCTATGAATTTTGCTACTCTGCACATTCAATAAATAAATAAAACACTACACTGCTTATACACTACTTACAAGATCGATCACAATCAGTAAGATGACAAAACACTTCTTCCAGCTCGGTACCATTAGGAATCCCACAGTGATCACTTCAGGGTCTTTCTCTTTTCAACATACTCATTAATGTTTTCTATGATAATGAACATAAACATTCAAGGTTGAGGCAGTGATAAATCCAAAGTTGTCACAAAGCTAACAAATCCAGGAATTCAACTCCAAAGGAAACGCCAGATACTTTATTAAAACAACAAAGCTTTCGGATTACAAATCCTTCATCATTGTTAACATGTCTCTATGAGAATCTAAACCGCTAATATATATATATATATATATATATATATATATATATATATACTCAATTTAGGAGTCACATGAATACAGACAGCCAATAAAAACATAAAAACAATCATCTGCACTTACTCTTTAATAATAAAATAATGCTACTAAAATAATCCTATTAAAATATACATAAATATAAAGAAATATAAATGGATATAGTATAAATATTTATTTATTCTATCAGCGCACGTCCTTCTGCTTTTTAACTAATACTGGCTTTATGCTGATCATATTATTTAATCCTGTTTCAGTATCAGCCCTCAACTTAATTATCCAAGCATATTCCCTACTTTCCAAAGCATTATTTAAATCACCACCTCTAATATGCTTTTGTAATACAGCCATTACTCTGAATTTAAAGTTATGCAGTACTTTCCACATATTCTACAAAACTCTTCAATTAAGAACACTGAAGAGTTTTGTAGAATATATGGAAAATACTGCATCATTTACCATTGTCGTCTCACAGCAAGACGTTGTCCCGTTCGATTCTCAGCTAGAGCGTCTACTGTGGAGACATGCGTGAATGGGCGTACCTTCGTTAAAGGTTGTGCGTTAGGGCCGGCAACTCAGCACGTAAAAATCAACTGCCAATCATTAGCAGACCGGAGTTCCGCTGTGGCGACCCCTAACCGGGAAAAGCCAAAAGATACAACAACAACTGCATCATTTATTCGATTTAAACAGTATGCTTATTAGTGAAAATATCCTTCTTAGATGTAACACTAGAGAAAAAAGGTGGTAAGATTGAGACTAGTGTATATAAAAAGGAAGTACAGGTGAATTGATATTTACATAAGAACAGTATGCATCCACCACATACATTTAGAGGGATAGTAAATCTCAGATAATGAGAGTGAGTATGTTAAACACTAATGATGAAGTATGTAAAAACAATTAGAAGATATGGCTAGTGAATTTTTAGATAGAGGGTATCCACAAACAATGATAAAGTGATATATGAAAGAAACCTTGGAAGCAAGAAAATAAAATAACATTGTATCCTTTAGCATAGAACAGCAGCATATAACATCCAATACTATGAAAACAGAGACAATAAGATATCTGACAACATATAATTTGAGAACTGAAGATGTCAAGAAATTTATAGAAAAAAACTGGGGTATATTGATGGCCATGCCACAATTATGTCAATTATTAGACAATAGGCCGAAGTTTGCTTATAAAAATTCTCAAAACTTAAAAATGAAATTGTGCTATAAAGACTTCTTTAGCATAAAGAAGGATTGACAGAATGCTTTAAGAGCAGGAACTTATTCCTGTATGAATTGTAGTTGCTGTGAAGACATTTATAAGAAGGGTACTACTATATTTAAACATCCATTAACAGGAGATAGCTATTCATTTAAATGTATGGCAACTTGTAATACAGACAATATAGTGTAGTTAGCAACTTGCACATCTTGTTCATCCTTTTATGTGGGTAAAAGTAGTAGAAAATTGAAAGACCATATTATAGAGCACAAATCAAATATATGTAGGAAGATAGAAAATAATGCCAGAAGTAAGCATATAATAGAAAAAGGTAGTGGCCATAACTTTAAATTCAGAGTAATGGCTGTATTACAAAAGCATATTAGAGGTGGTGATTTAAATAATGCCTTGGAAAGTAGGGAATATGCTTGGATAATTAAGTTGAGGGCTGATACTGAACCAGGGTTAAATAATATGCTCAGCATAAAGCCAGTATTAGTTAAAAAGCAAAGGGAAGTGTGCTGATAGAATAAATAAATATTTGTACTATATCCATTTATATTTATTTATATTTATGTATATTTTAATAGGATTATTTTAGTAGGATTATTTTATTATTAGAGTAAAAGGAGATAATTGTTTTTATAGGCTGGCTGTATTCATGTGACTCCTAAATTGAGTGTATATATTAGGGGTTTAGATTCTCATAGAGACATGTTAAAACTGATGAAGGATTTGTAATCCGAAAGCTTTTTTGTTTTAATAAAGTATCTGGTGTTTCCATTGGAGTTGAATTCTTGGATCTATAATAATGACCCAGTCTTTTTGGTGCAGTATACTTATGTTGCCACCATCATCTGCTCGGGTAGCACTGTCTCCCATCTTCAGAATATTACTCAACAACTACTTCAGCTATAAAAAACTACTTGACTAAATCCCAGTAAAGCTCAGAACCAAAAAGTTACACTCATAATTATTTCCCTAACATCTGTAAAAACACTCATACAGTCTTAATGTCTTCTCAATAACAAATACCACAAATGAACATCTATTCAAAATCAAACCAAGTGTCACCATTGAACAACAACTAAAATCTGATGAACCCATCCAATATGCTATATCTAAAACAAATAAAAAGTGAGATGTTATATAAAGCATTGAATATGCATGAATAATCATATCCAAAACATGTGTGCATTGCACCTTCCTATATGGCTCATCACTCCTAACCTACAAAAAGGATACATAAGCTACAACAAATCTACAACAAAGTATCCAAATCTGCAGCCAAACTGCCAAATAGTACACATCATTATCTAGCCAAACATAAACTGACTGACTTAATCAAGATGTTAAGCATTTTGTTACACACTTTAAGACTCTAACATAATTCACCTGCCATACAAATATCCTGCTATACAGATATTTATTCAAATTTATAACCTCCATATATTGCTAAAATTTCACAGTCACTCAGGAAGATCTCTTTATTTATTCTGTGTAACTAAAAATGGAATTCAGTGGCATTAGAAATCAAAACTGAGGACAGAATTAAATATTTTATTTTACATCTAAAAATTATAACCTATTACATAATAAAATCTGTCATTATATATATTCTTGAAACACAATCCATGAAATTCAACTACCACTGTAATATCAACACCTACTTATGTGACCTGCCTCACTGTTCTTACTGAAAATCCTTCTCCCCGTCTTCATGACCACTTTCATTACCATATCCTTCTTTCTATACCTAATATCTCCTGGTAACATTCACACGTCTATTGGAATAACTTCACATCCTCAATTTCCCCTCTTTTACCACTACCATATCACTTACATGCTTTGACCTCTATTAATAGTGTATATTCTTTTTGTTAAAACTCTTCCATTTACAGATTTTAACATTTTCTGTTCTTCCTTTCTCATCAGAAAGTGAAATCATAGCTGCAGACATTAGTCTGCAAGTATAAGACAAGATATGTAAATAATTTAATCTGTCTTTTTATAGGCATGTTTAATAGCGGTCTTGTTACTTTGTGTTTCTTTATACAATTTATTCTACTCTACTGTAGTTCGCAAGGCCACTGCTGAAAAGAAGTTTGAGTAGGCTCAGTTAGCCTATCTCACTTAACAAAGGGAATTAATTAAATGAATTAATAAACAAATAAATAAAAACTATAGAATATCATATTTACAAAATTATGTCTTTCTTTTTTATACACTGTCTTGGTAGTAGGATTTTAAAGGCCATCTAGGAGCTGTTGTTTTTTCAAAAGCAGTTGTGTATTTAGATAAGTGATGGCCCATCTATGCTCTTGAGTAACTCACTACCTCTGAACCACACACCCCTATGCCCCCTTCCTGCCTTACAGCCTTGATTGGTTGATCACTGAGTACTTGGTGATTATCAAGGCATTAGCACCATATCCCATAAAAAAATGACTAGAAATTATCTTAATGCATTCAGAAAATGGTGTCAGTTTAAAGCCCACCACCACAACTTTAAAAGCACTGAACTCACATTGTTTAGAACCACTACATTTAAATTAGTACTTAGAGAGTAGCCCTACTGTGTCCATGTGGTACCACACCTGGCAATGCTATGTTTTTACATTTTATTTTTAATTTATTTTGTTTATATAAAATAACAAAAAATAATCACTCCTTCGACCTCCACACCACACAGATATTTGCAAGGCAGCCACTGAAAACCAAGTTAGTGAATAATCCAATAGAGCTTTACTAAATGTCCAAAACAATTTAAAATCGTCAAGCACTTTCGTCCCTAAACACTCAATATGGGACTTCTTCAGAACAGTCAATACATTTTGGTTATTTGGTTTATTGAGCCACTTTTCTGCTGGTTTGTTGTTTTATGAGTGAAGTTTCCAGCTGTGACCGGTGCTCCCTGCAGTTTTGCAGGCAACACGTGGTTTATTGAATTTTATGGAGAACATTAGAGAAGCACGCACACTATGCTCGGGGTGTAGTATTGCTTCAAACTCCTCAAATTCACAGGATGTTTTTAATCAATCAGATCACACCAGCACTGGTGAATTAACACAGCTGATAACTGTGTTATCCCAATAAGTTAGCGAAATGCAGTCTAAACTGGAGATACTACAATTCCCAAGAGGCACTGGTGATGATTCAAGATGGAAAGGGTGGAGTGCCTTTGAGAGGTTAGTCAACCAGGGAGATTTCTCTGATAGAGGTCCAGAATAAACGGGACTGAATGGAGTTAATAATGCAGTGAATCAGCCTTGTAGTGACTTGGATGGTATCAGGAGAGAAAACTTCAATTTTCAGGATTGGATTAAATCAGAAATTTGTTTTTCAGCTAACTGTTCGAAATTTGAATAGACATGCACCTAAAACATTTCAAAAGATGTTGAACGAACTTGAAAATAAACTTTAGAAGGTACAAGGTTTGTAATGTGACAACCTGTATTTCAGTGAAAGAATTAAGAACAAATGTGTTCCAAAAGGTCTAAGACTATTTAAATTGCCAAATGGCTTAAAGGCGGGGGGGGGGGGGTTAAAATGGAAGAGTTGTTAAATATGTTTGATCACTTTGGTTGTGAACTTATGTCTTATATTATTAGACTGAACAATACAAACATCAACAAGCTGTTGGATGAGTTAGTGATTTTGAATAATGAAATTCTTAATGATTTATTGTTTGAGACAAATGTAGTAAAGTATGACAATATTTTTAAGAAAGTTAAAAATTATGCTAAAGTAAATTTAGAGTGGAAAAAAAGAAGATGGCTAGGGATGACAATGGCTATAACAAAAAAATACTTAGCCATTACTTAACTCTTATTATGATGTTAATGACTCGATAGTAGATGTGGATAGGGACCATTATGAACAGGGGTATAGCACAGAATATGAAAATCACACAGGTAACACAGATGACAGAGATTTGATAGATTATGAAGCTAATTACCTGCCATTAAGAAGATCAGAGAGGATAGAAAACAGAAATAGAAGATTTTTTTCCCCAGCTCCGTACTCCGAGAGGAGGGAGAGGGTCAAGGTACAACAATTAACTTAATGTAATAATGAGACAAGCAATAATGCAGAAGATCTTGAAATAACAGGTAGGGGGTTGTGGTCAGTTATAAAGATTTCAAAATGTTTAATTATACAGATTTAACAGTTGACAAAACTTATTTTTCACTTTTAAAAAAAGGTTTTAAGTTTGGACCATCATTCAGAGTGGATGTGGTAGATACTATAACAAAACTTAAGTTATTCACCAGAAGGTTAAACTTAAAGATATTCTTCAAGGACCAAAAGAGTGATATGGGGAAGGTTTCAAGGGAATTATTTAAGAAAAAAATGTTGTGTAAACCCCCACTTCACCCTATTGTATCAGATTTTGAAAGGGCTTGTTCGAAAGATATATACACATTTATAAATGCTAATAATAAAAAGAATAAATATTTTAATCTAACAAGGGATGAGTTTGAACTAATGAAAGAGATAAGAAATAATGAAGAGATTAGAGTGATGAAGCCGACAAAGGTGGGGGAGTTGTTCTGTATGGGAAGATGGATTATATTAACAAATTATTTGAAACTTTCTATGATACAAATAAGTATCAGGAAGTTTCTAGGAATGAAATTTATTTAGCCCATAGAAAAATTCAAGTATTACTGGAAGATGTATTATTTCGGATTCACTTTAGAAGCTCGAAATACTGAAATATCGAAATTCAGTATTTTGAGACCATAAAGTGGAATCCTGAAAACAACAAAACCTCAGAAGTGTGAAATTCAAAACCTCGCACACCAGAGATTTTGAATTAGCGCTTCCGGTGTTTTGCTGTGGTTGTGGATTCAGGTAAGTGTTTATTTGTTAAGGGTTTTGGGTAGCGGCTGTGGTGTGTGTTGGTGTGTTTTGTTGCTGTGATGTGTGTGTGCGAGGAGAATGTAGCTTATATGGTGGTATTCTGTGTGTGTTTGCATGTAGTGCAACCTTGGAGTTAGAATATTTAAGTAGGGGGTGTGGGGGGCACAAACCCCACATGGGGGGTGCAGGGGGGCTTGCCCCCTGCTTTTATGTAGTAGACAGCTTGTGTTTGTGTGTGGGGAGGAAGGTGTATGTGTGTGTGGAGTAGAAGCGCTAATTGAAAATCTCCGGTGTGCGAGATTTTGAATTTCGCACTTCTGAGTTTTCTTTGTTGTCAGGTTTCGACTTTATAGCCTCGAAATACTGAATTTCGATATTGAAGTATTTCGAGGCTATAAAGTTTCAGGAGGTTATATCTGAAGAAATTTATGAGGTTTTTGAAATCTGACCACCTACTCATTCAAGTAGCATTTGGCATCCCTAAAGTTCATAAATGTGTGTCCCAACCACCTTTTATAATTATTATATTCGTACAAAATGAGCCCACTTATTCAATAGGGGTGTTTAAAGATAGAGTGCTTAAAAACTCTATCACCCCTATTGACTACATACTTAAAGATTTGTAGGACATGTTGTCAAAAATTGACACAAGTTGGTATAATGACGAATGCTGTTTTTCTACCATAGATGTTATAGACCTATTTACATCAATTCCATATCAAGAGGGGTAAATTTTATTTCATGAAGCCATCAGAAGTCTCACAAGATTGAATACGACATTAATGAACTTTATTATGATGGCCATGGAATTAATTTTGAATAACAATTACTTTACATTTGGGGCTGTTTAAACAACAAAGCAATTGGTGCAAGTTGTACACCCATCTTTGCTAATTTGGTTCTTTATGCTTGGGAAGCCAAGTATGTATTCACCTCTGAGTTTTCAAAGCTATGGTTGGGTTATTTCCTTTTTTTGGATGATATTCTTATTATATAGAAAGAAAAATCAGAACAAAAATATTTATTCTTAGATTATTTAAACAATATTACACCATATTTTAAGATTACTTGCAAATTCTCTGAAGATTTTATTGATTATTTGGATGTTACACTGAGTAAGGATGAATACAAAAGGAAATTTGCCACAAAAGTGTATAGGAAAGAGACATTTTTCCAATAATTATTTAGACTTTCTGAGTAAGCACCCAGGGCACACAAAAAGGAATATTCTTAAAGGACAGCTCATGAGAGCTGCCAGAATGTGTTCTGATATGGACACCTTTGAGATGGAAGTTTGTAACATAGATGGAATGTTTCTAGCAAGGGGTTACCCAAAAAAATTAGTAAAGGACTTTTGTGAAGAGGTTAAGTCTGGATGGGGAGTCAGATATAAGCCCCTCTTAGGTGATAAAAGTTGTTTAAATAATGGAGACTATATATTTAAGGGAAGGCAGAATTTTAATAGGGGGATGGTGATCCCATTTGGGTCTGCTTCTAAGGAAATTAAGAATATTATTACAAAAAAATTGGATTATCTTTAGGGGGAATACAGAAGTTTTGAATTTTGTGGGTATGAAACCACAGTTTATATATAAAACTGGTAGAAACTGTAAGTCCTTTCTTGAACATAGCCTAATAAGGACCCCCACTGCTTCTGTGGGAACAAATAGTTGTGGAGCTTGCAGACAATGTCCCTGTATTTTAAATGAGCACATTCTGGTTCTTCAAGGAATACCTTTTGAGATTCATTTGCAAAAGGGTAATTGTAATACTAAGAGTGTAGTGTACATTGCAGTGTGTGAGCGTTGTGGACACTATTATGTGGGCAAAACCGAAAGACAGCTAAGAGGGAATATACGAACATTTGTATGCTATACAGAAAAGTTTGTTTGTGTCTTTCGGCTTTTCCCGGTTAGGGGTTGCCACAGCAGAACTCCGGTCCGCTAATGATTGGCAGTAGGGTTTTTACGTGCTGGCTTGCCGGGCCTAACGCACAACCTTCAATGAAGGAACGCCCGTTCACGCATGTCGCCACACAGAAGACGCTCTAACTGAGAATCGAATGGGCAACATCTAACTGTGAGGTGACAATGCTACCGCAGCACCACCACCGCAGTATTATGCTATACAGAAAAGTAAATATCAATAATGCCCTGTTCAGGCACAGTATAGAATGTCAGGACTTTACCAGTTTTAAGTTTGGTATATTAGAGGTTGTATTTAACAACCCTGGAGAAGGATGTTGGGATTTAGTATTACAACTAAAAGAATTACAATTGAAGATAAGCTTAAGTGCAGTAAATTCCCCAGTCATAGATCTTTATCTATGCTCCCTATCTTAAAGAAGAGGGCTTTAGTATTGTAAGGTTAAACACAAAACATCTGTAAAAGATTTGTAAAAAATATAGAGAAAGCATTGTTGGATTAGTTATTTTTTAGTTTATTTAATTGTAAGTAATGGAAGGTAATTTTATATGGGTAAGCATATGGTGTATGTGATGAGTTAAGACATTTTTAATTAAATATTTTATACTTAGTTTTATTATATTTATAGTATTGTCAATGCCATCTTATTATGTGAGGTTAAAAAATGTAATAAATATGTGGAAATTAATATTTTTAACAATTTGGTTACATAATTATATATATATATATATATATATATATATATATATATATATATATATATATATATATATAATGTTTTTAACAGTTTGATATATAAAAAAGGGGATAGTCCCTATAAGGAGGTGGATTCTAATTAGTCAATTGAATTAACTGAATGATTTAGTATAAAAAGGATGAGCCAAAATGTATTGACTGTTCTGAAGAAGTCCCATATTGAGTGTGTAGGGACAAAAGCACTTGACGATTTTAAATTGTATTTGGACATTTAGTAAAGCTCCATTGGATTATTCACTAACTTGGTTTTCAATGGTTGCCTTGCGAATATTTGTGTGGCGTGAAGGTCGAAGGAGTGATTAATTTTTGTTATTTGGTTTATTTTGACACTTTTCTGCTGGTTTGTTGTTTTAATTTATGTAAAATAGCTAACCTGGACCCAGTGGTCATTTTTCAGGAAAGACATTGTTACAAAAGTATCAAAGAAAAGGCAAAAGGAAATATTATGTACAGGAAGAGCATTAACCTTGTAATCAATAAAATGGTAGGGCATGTCGAAGCAGAATAATCATATTTATGATACCTTGTTGGAATTGGCATCTGATTGCAATGTGATACAAAGGGATAAGTGCAGATTGTCTTAAAGGTGAATGAATAACTTCCAGAATCCATACAAAGATGAAGAATTATTTCATTAATTAACCAAACTGGGGATCAAATATTATACTTTTTTTTACAAAGTAACTACTATTTTCATGAGATACATGTTAACTAATTTCCATTTAACCTTAAGAAATGTTGGTACGAACCTGAAATTAAGTGCAAATACATTCCATACTTTAGGACTCCAAAGGTAGATTTCTTTTGTAAAGCATTTTAAGAAGTACTTTTGGGGAAGTAAGGTGAATGGATTGCTGTCAATTGGAAATTGTTAATAAAGGCTTTTTCTCTAGATAAGAGATTCAGGGGAGACTCATTGTTTCAGGTAAATAACCTTATAATTTAATAAGGATGGAAGTGTGCTGGCTCTGTATAGAACTGGTAGCAGTTTTACTTTACTGAGAGCCAAACAGTAGTGCTCACAGTCAGGGTGGCTAGGCTATAAATATGCATATCTTAAGTCTGGCTGAATGATGTACATCGGTCTATGGTGCCAGTGATCCAAGTTCAAGAACAAACTCAAATTGCTGGTAGGGCTATCTTGAGGTGATAGGATGAAGTGACCAACAGCCAACTCCTATCCTGCAATAGTTGGAGGAAATCCTTGACTGTATGGCCATTAGTGAGGAAAAGAAGATTCACAGGTCATCACTAAGAACCAGAGAGTGGTGACAATTTCCTGCCATCACCCCACTAGTCTTTCCCGTAAGCTAGGGGCATTGACCTACAGAGGAATTCATGATGGCTTTTAGTTCCATGACTGCAACTCTTCATCACAGCCGTCCATCCCCAGAATTAAAACAAGCTATATACCATCATGCCCATTTCACAAAGAATTCGGAACCCTTTTGGTGAAGAATTATATCTGGAAGTACTTGGGAAGAAGCAATTGTGAAACTATGGTTGGTTGGAGGAGACTGGAAACCTGGGGTACAGTTGGGAAGTAAAAAAGACTAATAGAGCACATTTTACAATGGTGAAATAAGCACCCTTTTTCAATTGTGGATATTGCTTCCAGAGTGCGGAGATTTGACATTTTGTGACAGGTGGCCTGCAGACCTCTATAGTCAGAATATTTAGTATCAAACTATGCTGAAAATGTTGATGGCAGTCAAGCCATAATCCAAAGTCTTTAAATAATTCTACTTAGTGAAGTGAGCTCTTCAATGGGAAAGTTACTGACCATGTACATGTAGATGTGTTGCTATAGTGGATCTAATATTAGTGGGTGATACATCCGATGGCCATATAGCCATGCTATCTGCATAGAGCAGGATAAATGTTTCAAGCAATATAAGTGAAGAGGCATTGATGAAAGCAAAAAAAAAAAACAGTAGTCCAAGAAATGAACCTTAGGGGCACCTAGCATGATCTTCTCTGACTTAGATAAAGCATTTCCTCTTCTTCATGCAGCTAGATTGCTGTTTATAGGTTCAAGGGTTCATAGGTGTGTACTAGACTAATGGCCCTGGAGCCTTTACAAGCCTAGCCCATAGGATTACCCTGGCATTGTGCCACCTGACCTTAGTTCACAGTGCCTCTGTCGAGTAAAGCCACTGGAGTGAACCCTGGGGTGAAATTTATATTTCCCATCCACTCATCAAGATTTCTCTTGATGAGAGCCAATGAGGTGCTCTGCTTGACATGTATGGGAAGTCTATTCCATAGCATGGGCACTCTCTGGGTTATGAACATGTCCATCCAGCATGTTCTGTTGATTGTGGTGAGGTCTCTGGAGCGTGTGGTACGGAGGGAATGGGACTGATTTAGATGCAGCATTTCTAACAGAGCTGGGTCAGACATGGCTTGTAAGTCAAGCAGAGATTGCCTCTAAGTAGGCGATATAAGACAGAGAGTAGTTGGAGTTTTTTGAGTCTGTCCATATAGAACAAATGTTTAAGGCCTAGAATCCTCTTTGTGAGGTACTTTTGTGGCCTCTGCAGTTGTTGCAGGTGTTTAGTGAGGTATATGCCAAATGGGGCATTGCACTCAGTGATTGACCTAATGAGGGAAGAGTAGAGGGAGACAATGACCTCTTTCTTCCTGGATGCAAAACCCTTAGTAATGAGATGTGCCACACAGAAGGACTTTCTGACCACAGAGACAGTTTGGTGGTCAAAAGAAAGGCTGCTGTCAACCTGTGTTCCCCGATCTCTTATAGCACCTTCTGTGTTCAGTGGACTACCATCGATGTGGTAATTCATGGGAACTAGGTTTTTCCCAAAGGATGATGGCATTGAGTTTAAGGCCATGGTTCTGACAGCAATTGTTGGTCTCAGTGAGACCTTTCTGTAGGATGTCAGCATCACTTGGGGAGTTAATAATAGCTCCAAACTTGCAATCGTCTGCGAACTATATCAGACAGAGTCCCTTCGTGTTGGCCTGGACTTCAGAGAAGTAGATACCAAACAGGAGAGGACCCAGGGCTGAATCCTGTGGGACTCCACTCATGACTGATCAGCAGTCTGACTTTCACACTGTGGGTTCTATCTGTGAGCCAGTTTGCAATCCACCTAGTGATATAAGGGTTGATGCCTAGCTTAATGAGTTTTTCTATGATTCCTGAGTGGGGAATGGTATCAAAGGCCTTGGCCAGATCAAGGTAGGCTGTATGAACCAGTTTGCCTTATTCCACTGCTCTGGTGACTGACTCAAAGAAGTTGACCAAGTTGAGCAGGCATGATCTACCCTTCACAAAACCAAACTGTGTAGGATCCAGAGTTTGGAGATTCCTATATCCTTGTTTATTAGGTCCATGATGATGCGTTCCATAGCTTTGCATATTAGATTCATCAGGCTAATGGGGTGATAGTTCCCAGGGTCTGCAGTCGCTCCTCCTTTGGGGAGAAGGATGACTGTAGCAGTGCACCATTCAGTAGGGACAAAGCCTGTGGTGAGGCTGTGACTGAAGAGGGCACACAGGTGTGGTGCCAGTTCACTCTGTAGTTCATGTAGAACACAGCCAGGGATTGTCAGGTCCCATAGAAGCTGTATCCTTGGCCTTGGACACTGCTGTTTTAAACTGTGCAGCAGTAATACTGGGAGCCTGAAAATCCACTGGTATTGTGACTGGTTCTTTGGGGGGGTGAGAGGGGTTAAGTTGGTACTGAATCTGTCAGCCAGTATATTGGCAATATCTGTTGGCTTGATATAGGAGGTACCATTGTGCAGTTGCTCAGAGCAAATCTGGGTATTGCTGTGGAGATTCTTTACATAACTATAGAAGGCCTTGTGGTTGTCTTTACTATCTGCTGCAATTCTGTTTTTATAGCTAGCTTTAGAGGATTTGATGAGGGATCTCAACTTTTTGTTGAGGCTGATAAGGGAGTTTTTCCAGTCTTGGGACTTCACCTTATTCTGCATCAGATTCCTCCTTCTGTTGTAGAGTTTGTTTATGGCAGGGGACCACCAGATTGGCTTCCATTTTTTGGAGGAGAGCATCTTAGTTCTATTGGGAATGGCAAGATCCATGCATTTGTGTACATGTTTGTACAGTGCATTCGTGTATGATTGCACGGTCATGCAACTATTCTCCATTTGTATGGGTGCTGTGAAGTTAGCCATCTCTGTTTTTAGGATCCCAAAGTTAACTTTGGAGAAGTTTTTCATGGTGGTTACCTTTGCGGGGGGGGGGGGGGGGGTGAATTTCCAAGGTGATTATTTTGTTTGTCGGATCTAACCAGGGAGGAGTTGACTATTGGTGTAGAGCAACGGTTGCCCATGTTAGTAATGACCAGGTCAAGGATGCTGCTAACTCTAGTGGGGGTAAGAATGTGCTGGTCCAGGGCATTGGAATTAATGAATTCCAGGAAACGTTGGACAAGTGTATTGGTACATGAGTAGTTTTCCCAGTTAATGGAGAGGTCGTTGAAGTCGCCCAGTATGAAAGTGTTAGGTTGGACCCTAATATTCTCCAAGGTGCTTAGGAACGTGGAGTGTGAGTCTTGAGACATGGTTGGTGACCTATACTAGGTTACAACCTGAATTGCTGTCTTACCCAATGTTAGCTGCACCTGAAGTATCTCAGATTCGTTATGTTGGGCTACTAGTCTGGAGGTGTGCGTATCCTTTATGAATATGGAAACACCACCTCCTTTGGAGCTTCGGTCCAAGTTATGGGCCCGAAAGGTGTGGAATGAGTTATAGCCTGGTAGTGCAGGGGTGCTTTCTGCTGCCAAGAACCAGGTCTCTGTTACGGCACAAATATCGATGTTCTTCATTTTAAGGAATGTTTCAAGTGAGTGCATTTTGAGATTTAGACTTCTAGCATTGAGCAGCATGATCCTCAGATTGCATTTGTTTGTAGTCGTTATGGTGGTAATTTGGTATTTGGAACACCACCTAAAAATGGCACTATATGGGTGGCAAGAGCCTTGGCCAGTATCCAGAAGCCCAAGGGTGACAGATGCAGGCCATCTCTGGCAAAGCATCAAGGTCTGTCATTCATGTCATCCCAGGCAGACAGATACTGGATCCCCTTAGAATGACACCAGAAACTTAGAAAATTGTTCAAATCAATCATTTTCTGCTTGTACTGTGGTATCATTTTGGGTGATGGTAGGATGCTGCACAGGGCTAGGGTCATACTGGCCATGGCTATATAATCTGAGAGCTCCTCCATATCTCTTTTCATGTAGTCCAGGGAGGTACATCTCAGGTCATTCATAACCACATGTACAATGACAGTCATATTTGTACCTGTTGTTGAGGGACCTGAGTGCGTGCATTATGTGGTGGATCCTGGCACCTGACAGGTAGCTGACTGTTACTTTCTCCTTATTCAACCTAGTGAGTGGGACATCAGTGTGCCTCACTATCGAGTCACCTATGACTAGTGTGTTGGGCATGCTGTTTTGCCTTAGGGTCTTTGGTTGAGTGGCATACTGTTTAGGAGAGTTATGTGTCTAGTGATTAGTACTGTGTTGTGGTGGTCAAGTGCATTTCAGCCTTGGAGGTCTCTGCTTTTTGGGTAGATTTTTATTGAGAGGTGGGTGTGTGGTTTGTGTTTTTATGTGAAGGCAGTGTTGGTGTGTGTTTTGGAGGGCTATGTGTTCCATGTGGTGTGGTACAAGTGTTGACCTTCGCCTCTTGACCAGCTATTCCAGCCTTGGCTGGAGAGTGTGTGGCTTCCAGTTTGGATATATAAGTGCATCTCTCACAAGTCTGAGTGTTGGGAGGTAAGAGGAGAGAGTTGTCAGTGTAAATGAGGTAGTTGCTGCATTGCCTCAGGATGCCCAGGTTCACCAGGTTAATAGGAGAAAGCACAGGGAACTGACCTTTAGACATGCCTGGAGGGGTGGGCATTAATAATAAGTACTGTTGCTGTTTCCTTGTAGAACATTTAGTGCTGGTAGCACTTTTGTGTGCTACAATAATTGCTACAAGAAGTCTGGTAAACTAATGTTGTTTTTCTTTCGGCTTTTCCCGGTTAGGGATCGCCACAGCGGATCTCCGGTCCGCTAATGCTTGGCAGTAGATTTTTACAGTGCCGAGGTGCCATCTCGATGCCCAACCTTCAACGAAGGCACTCCCATTCAAGCATGTCTTTCAAATGCTACTCGACCATGGGGAGGACATGCAGACTCCACACAGAAGGAGCTCCAGCCAAGAATCGAATGGGCGAACCTCTTGCTGTGAGGTGACAACGAAAGTGCAGGAGAGGAGAGAACTAGCAGATCTAAGGGAAAATTTAAGAGCAGATTTTGTCACTGCTCAGAAGCTTACAAACAGTCCTTGATACAGCAAATCTGTATCTGGTTTAGACTAATTACAGGAAAGGTGGGAAAAGTGCAAATGCAGGCTTTTAAACCAGAAAGTTGAAAGAGATGGAAAAACTGCCCAAATGGCCAATAAACTACAATTTCTAGGACAGAAACTACTCCTCTTGTGGTAGATAGGCTACCTAGTGCTTACCACTCCCACTGATAAGCTAGAAGGCTTCCCTCCAACACAGAAAGCCTTGAGGGGCTCAGATGCTTACAAACAGTCCTGGATACAGCAAATCTGTATCTAGACTAGACTAGTTACAGGAAAGGTGGGAAACAAGCGCAAACATGGGCTTTTAAACCAGAAAGTTGAAAGAGATGGAAAAACTGCCCAAACGACCAATAAACTACAATTTCTGGGCGAGAAACCACTCCTCTTGTGGTAGATAGGCTACCTAGTGCTTACCACTCCCACTGATAAGTTCACCCAGTTAAGTGCATAAGTATTGGTTATGGCTTGATCTTACCCAGTCATTTGTGGTTCTTATTAATCATATGAAAAACAAGATTAACAGGCATCTTCTGGAAATGGAAGATATTAGTCATGTAAAAAACAAAATTAACTGTTAACGGTGATGTTGCTGGGAATTCTCATGGTTTTAGATTGAGACATGGTAAGTAATACTGATCCCACAAGCAAACTGTTTATAACTTACAGTATCTTTCCAATAGTATGTGTCAGTTCATGCTGCTAGGCCTCAAAGGAATATATCAGTGTCAGTCTCTTTACAAAGCTGGACTGATTTTATACTAAACTGAGACCAATATACAGTTATTCTCACACTTCTTGTTGTGGGACTTCCTTCCCAGACAGATACACTTGTTTGTACTCAAAAAGTCTGAATGAACTATTGAATATGATGTTAACACAGTAAAATGACAAAATAAATAGATATGATCTGCCAACTATGCAGTCTCCATCCTTGACCCAAACATGTAGGATCAATTACCCTTTCACATATTTAACATTATAACCCTTACAGATTTGAAGAGCACTAGTCAAAGTCATACAACATGCAATTCTTTTTGCATCACCTCATTTATTTAATAAACCCATAACTATCAAGACATGTAGATATGCTTTCATTCTAACACAGTCCTAAACACATGCACAGTTAGACACCGGCTTCCACTAGCCCCAGACACTTTATGTTCAGTGCATGCAATATAGGTTTCAGCCACCTATAGGCATCCTACAGTCCATACATACTATATAGAGTTCATCCAGGCAAAGGCACTCTACAATGTGTGCATATTATACAGGCTTCAGCCAGCAAGCCATGTGCAACCTAAAGTCACTACATAATGTATAGGCTTCAGCTAGCCATATTCCCCCTGCCTTCAGTCTATACTATATAAGTTTCATCCAAGCATTGACACTCAATCATCAGCATATACTACATAGGCTTTAGCCAGACAAATATACCTTATAGTACACAATTTATAGGCTTCGGACAGCCATAGGCACTCCAAACTCAGCAAATAATATATGAGCTTCAGCCAACCATAGGCACCCAACCATCATTACCTGCAACATAAGCTTTAGCCAGCCATATATACACACACACACACACACACACACACACGCACACACGCACACACGCACACACGCACACACACACACACACATATATATATACACACACACACACACACACACACACCCTACATTCAGTACACTTTATATCAGCTTTTGCTAGCCAAAATCACCTTGCAGTCAGTACAAAATATATATATAAGCTTCAGGCAGCCATAGGCACCCTAAAGTAACTATACAGTATATAAGCTTCAACCAGCCGTAAGTACCCTTAATCAGTTATAGGCTTCACCCAGCCATACTCACTCTTTACTCTATGTATATACTGTACAGGTTTCAGCTGGCAATATGCATTCTATACCCACTGCACACTATATAGACTTCAGTATATCATAGGGAATTCTCTTCACAAATTCAAAGTTTCAAAATTTCGAACTGCAAATAGTCGAAACCATAAGATCGAAATTTTGAAACTTTGAACGTTTTGAATGGAGAGTGCAGTACAGAGCGGAACAGGAAATTTACCATTTTCCCCACTGTAGTGCGATCTTGGAGTCGGTATATTTATTTAGCAGGAGGTGTGGGGGAGTGCAGGAGGGCTTTCCCCCTACAAAAACATAATTCGTTTTTTATTACAATTTCAAAGTTTCAAAACTTCAAACTTATGATCTCAGTCACTTGCAGTTCGAAGTTTGGAAACTTCAAGCTTGTGAAGTAGCTCCATCATTGGTACCCTACAGTCAGTGCATACTATATCAGCTTTTTCATTACATACTTATAGGCTTCAGTCAGCCATATGCACCCTATAGTCTGTAATAGTGTATGTTATTGCACTGCTCATTTGCCTACAGTTAAATGAAACATGTTTTCCATGTATGTTATTAACGCATCAGACTTATCTGCCTGAGCTATGCATTAAAAGAAAATTACTACTCTGCCCTATATTAGTTACATTTTATGTAATGTTCATCATCAGATCGCCATTTCAGTAGCCTAAACCATATAGGTCATGTCATGCCAAGAATATGACAACTAGCCAGTTTTCAAAGCTTAAGGGCACATTTCACACTCTCTAACTGCAGAAGGACTCCAGGAGAGTCATATAAAATCAGTGGTTGGATGCCAAACCTTCAGAATGTTCTTGCTTTTAAAGTATGCTCTCTCTGTAGGCTTTGAGTGATCAACAGTCAGCTAGTGTTTCATCAAGGCTAGATAGATAGGTACCCTTCTGAGGAAATCTTTCCACATTACTTATTTTTCTGAGCAAATATTTACTTTTTCCATAGAAATCTTATTTTAGCTAGAAATAAATGTATTTTTAGAGGTTGTCACTAAACTTGTCTTCAAAAAGTTTATTTTTTTAAGTTCACCTGTTTGAGTGGAAAACCATTATAAAATCATTTTTTATGCAAAAGTTTTACTTAATTGACTAGTGCTTTTGAAGGCTGTCAAAAAACATTTTGCCTCAAAATTGTAATTTTTCTGTCAAGAGGTTCACTGATTGTTCCTGGCTCTGCTACCACCTTTCGGGCATTGTTCATGGCTAGAGCATGTAATAAACTTTGGGGTCTTTGGATCTTCCCCCCTCAAACTGCAAGAAGAAGAAAGTCTCATGGGAGTCTTCAGTAATCTGGGTAGCTTTCTCACCTGCTCAGTCACTGATGGATGACTCTGCTGTAGCCAAATCTGGTACCTTAGACCACTTACCTTCCCTCTATCCCAGTGGTATTGCCCTTCGAGAAGCCCATAAAGACTGGAAGTTAAGTATATCCTCTGTGGCTTTTAGGTTATCCTCTTCAGACTCGAGGAAGAATCAGAAAATGCTTTACCACAAAGCTGACCTAGCGTGATTAATTCCAGGGGAAGACCGCCATCCTAGGGTCAGCCATTTTCTAGGGAGTCTCCTAGAAAAAGAAAACAAAAAGTTATGCACGCTTCTTTTTCTGTTTACACAGGTTGGACAGGGAGAACTGTTCTGATTCCTCACCAAGTTTAAAAAGAAAAAAAATTTTCTCTGTGTCTGACACTGATTCCCAGTCAGAAAGACAGGACTTTGGGAATGCAATTCTCCATTTCCTACTCCACAAGAGGGGAGATCCGATGCTGAAGATATTTTTTCTTCAGACACCCCCCCCCCCCTTTCTGCCAAGGAGTTATCTTTTTGTAAAACTATAGCAATAATGAAAGACTTGTTTCAGTGGGAACAATTTCTAATTCCAGTATCCCAAAAATAATATTTATTATATCTGGAGTTTCCTCAGCATGCAGCTGTTCCTCCTGCGCTTCCAGTGTTAGAGGAAGTTTTTTGACAGCCTGCAACATTTCTGACAGTCATCCCCCTGCCCCTATGTAGTCAGATAAACTGTATAATGTCCCTCCCTCCAAACTACAAATATCTATTTTCTAATCCCACATCAGACCCCATAGTTATTTTATTAGCAAAACCATCTGTTGCCAAGTAACTTGTAAATGCTAACCCTTCTGGCAAAGATGGGTGTAGGTTGGCATAGTGGTTAAAGTGTTTATCTCCCAAGCAAGCAGTACAAGGTTTGAGTCTTAACGAGAGAAATTGGCTTGGCTTAAAAATGGCCTACAAAGGCAGTTAGTCTAATATTTGCCTATAAAATCTATGTTAAAATATTTTCTCGATTCTTCTGAAACTATGAAAAAAGTTAATTTCTAACCTCCCTTCTTCCAAGACTTTTCTGAGTGCTTTAATATCTTTTGTGTCTCAGGTAATCAAATACTCTTTGAAATAGTCTTATGATTCTGCTGATTTTCTATCCAGGGCTTCTGCCAAAAGATCGGTAATGAGAAGGTTTACTTGGTTATGTTAACAAAATTTACAAGAGGATGTCAAAACTGAGATCTTCAATTATCCCCTAAAGTGACAACTATTCATGAACAAGGAAAGTTAATCCAAGGAGTCAAGCAGATTTTCAACCTTCCTTTCCAAAGTTTAATTGGAACCTTCTTTCCAATTCAGGATGTTATTATGAAATAGAGCAAACAGTCTCAGCAAGGTACAAGCAAACAGAATTTCAAAAAATGATGGCAAAAAGTCTCAAAAAAGAAGGGGGAACTTCCCAGAACTAAGGATAGTCCAAAATGACAGACTGATAATATGACCCTTCAGGTTTACCCCCCCCCCCTTCCACCCCCACTCTGGTACCCTTTTAAATCTTTCCCAAAGTCTAGGTTTTCATTTTTTTCCACTGGTATTATGTCACATAACCTCAGACAAGTGGGTCCTGAGAATCATTCAAAAAGTTTACAGTTGGCATGGGAGCTTTTTCTTCCTCCTCTTCAAGGAATTCATCATAATTTCCTCAGACCTCCTGGAACAAGTATAATCTCTAGGGGTCATAGAAGCAATTCCTCCAGAACAAACAGGGAAGGGATTTTATTCAACTATCTTTCTGGTGCTAAAGAAAGAAAGAACCTGGAGACAGGTCTTAGATCTTTCCTTTCTAAAATTTACCTCAAAGTCCCAAAGTTCAAGGTGCTTTCCCTTCATAAAATCACATCTCAGTTTTTGGTAATTCTGGACTTAAAATGTACATATTATCACATCAGTTCCCTAATACATCAGATATTTCTGAAAATTCTTTGTGGCTTGCATTTTCAGCTGTCTTATCATTTGAACTATATACAGTTCCAATGTGTTTGCAGTGTGTGTGGCATAAGAAAAAGCTCATTGCAGGTTACAAGACATACGCATTTTTCCATATTTAGGCAGCTGTAAAAGTTTTTTAAAATGTCAGGAATCCATGGGCAGGATAAAAGACTTCTTTCTCTGTGGGGGGTTCCAGGGGAACTTACAGAAATCTTCTCTCATTCATTATCACATAGTATTCCTGATAAATTTTCTGGATGCATCTCTCATGGGGACGTTTCTTCCTCAGGACAAAATAGACCTTTACAAGAAACAGTTTCTTACTTTCTCCCCCCAGTCTCTGGAAAGTTGTTCTTCTTCTCTTCATTTTCCTCACTTTGTCTAGCTTCATTAATTTGTAAACAAAGAAAAAAATGCTCCTCACTTCCACATTTCCTACAATTTGGTTGACAGACATTTCAGGAATGTTCAACTCCCCACCATACCTCTCAACCATGCCGAATTCCTCGGCATTTAACAGTTTTGAGGTCCAAATAATGGGGTGCTATAAATTTCCGATTGGCCCCCTTTATTCACGATTAATTCCCAGCCTTTTTTAAATTTTTTTCCACCATGGCAATCTTCCACTGATGTCATCACATGTGCGATGACATCAGCATCATGAGCAGCCTGCCAGCCAGTTGGAATTCGGCTGAGGGCTCGAAGAGTGTGACTGTCTGAGTGTTTATGTTCTGGGCAGCAGCAAAGTGCATCTAAGACAGCCACAGACTTTAAAATCAAATTCTTCCAGACAGGTGCAGCCAGCAGCAGCTAATCCAATATTCAGATTGGATTCCTAACAGACTACAAAGGAGACTGGGACCGTGAGAGAGCAGCAAGCCAGCAACAGACCCAACAGTGTTTTTTTTTTTTTTTTTTTTTATTAAGAGGATGAGAAGTGTGAAGTCTGATTTTGCAACTTAAGTTACAGACCCATTCATTTCAGACTTCAGTGTCAGTTCAGTGCAGCAGGGCACCAGCCCAGGCAGCAGCAGCAGTCAGACTTGGGTCAGAGTGGTGGTGCGACGACCAGGCAGCCAGACTCATACATGAAGAAATATTTTACTACAAATTCTTACCCCAGCTCCTCTTCCACCTCCAGGTGAGAAAAGAACATAAAAAGAATTGCTTTTCAATGCTTGCCTAGCCCAGAAAGTACTAGCAAGGAGAGTGAGACAACAAAAGTTGGAGAGGGTGGTGATTAAAGTTAGATTTCCTCATACCAGAGAGCTAACAAGACATCCCCTGAAAATAATTGAGATTTTTTAAAAAATTTCTACTCCCAGCTATTTATGAGGGAAGGGTTTGCAAGAGGCTGGAGAGATTAATGCATTTTTACAGGATGTATTCCTGGGAAAAATAAGCGACAAAGACGGTATCAATGTGTTAAGCAAAGTGCAACTGGAAAAAATTAAACAAGTTTTCTGTAGTGAAGTCACAGGTAAATTCACTAGAAGGATGACATACCAGTCAGTTCTTAAAACTTGGCCCAGAAAAATTTGTTGAAAATCTGGCAGGCACTCTTTAATAGAGTACTACAAGGATACAACTCATCACCCCCTCAGAGGATGACAGTTATAGCTGTGATCCTTAAAGTAGGGAGGGATCCAGTTGATTCTGTGCTGTATAGACCAATAGCCACCCTTAGTCATGACTACAAAATCTTTATGTCTCTAGTAGTCAGCAGGATTGTTAAGCTCTTACCAAAACTGACAGTTACAGATCAATGAAGCTTAATTCAGGGAAGATAAACTTTGGATAATATCCTGAAAACATTGATGCTGCAGAAAGAGCCAAGAATATAAGAGAAAGCTCTTACTATTAATTAAACTAGATGCTGAAAAGGCATTACACAGAGATAAATGGGCATATCTATTTTAGGTACTGTGTCAGTTTGTGTTTTCAAACTTTCACAGAGGTGGTGAAAAGTATATATACAGGCTCAATGGTCAAAATAAAAGTAAGGGGTTGGGTGCCAGAAAGCTTCTAGTTAACTACAGATGCAAGGCAAGACAACCTACTCCCCCCCACTGCACTTTGAAGTCTATCTCAAAATTATCAGTCAAAATCAGAGTCTCGTAGGTTGAAGGCTATGATTGGTATGGGATGCATTATAAAACTTGATTATTTGTGAATGATTATACTATACTTATCAAAACCTGTGAGATTGTTTGAGATTTTAAATTTTGCACAGTTCTCAGGGTACAGAATAAATGTAGATTAAACCAAGGCAGTTACTATAAACTATATACCTACTCACAATTTGGTCTAGCAATTCCTTTGTCTTTGGGGCCATAATAAGTTAAAATACTTAGCTGTGTGGATAAAAGAGAATTCAGAACAGGTGGTTAAGAAAATATGGGAAGGTAACAAAGTATACTAAAAATTATTAAGGATACAGGATTATTCAGTATAGGTTTAGATTTGAATAGTCATGATATTAAGATGTTTATAGTTTATTTGATATTATACATGAGCCATGACCATTTTATACCCCTGACAAAAGCATATGTGTCACAGTTAATATGGAGCTAAAAATAATTTACATGGGATCGGAAAATGTGGTTAAATGCAATAGACTAGTATTCCTTTGTGAGAGAGGGGGATTAGCTCTACCCAACTTGAAGGGCTATTTTGAGGCAGTGACCATATAGAAGATTGTACCCCCAAATGGATGGATATGCTACACTCAGAAGGTGGTTGTAACTCAGTTAGAGATAGGCTGGGTGTGTCGTCATGTTTTAATTACACGCAAAGTGACAGCTCACTTAAGAATTATTAGACTATTAAATACATTTCTCAGTGCTAAACAAGCTACACTTTGACAACTAGGTTATTCCCAACAGGGCTAGAATGAAAGGAAAAAACAAGACAAGAAGGAATACAGATACAGGCGACAGTTTTATAGTTAAAAAATGGAGTCCAGACTTTGAAAAAAGATAATGAGAAATAATAGGGTCATATAGTGGGACAAAGTCAGAGACACACTGATTCCAAAAATAGGGTCAGTCTGCCATTTATGGGATTGATAAAAGAATATCATAAGGTACAAAAAACACTCGGCAGTTATGGTGATGTGTTGGACTCTGTAGGATTTATAACAGAAGCTACATTTGCTATGACATCACCTAGGGGCTTGATAAGTACAGTGTGCAGGTTATAATAACAGGGATCGGGCAACATCCTTCAAGGTCAGATGAGAGAAGACAGTAAGAAAGGTCATTTACATTGGGGCAATGGGAAGCAATTTAGTGCTTTAGACTCTAATAATATATAAATAATTTGTTGTTCTGGTTTATATTTTATGTTATTTAAAGAATGCTTGAAGGCAAGCGCAGCGTATTTTAATTTTGCACAAGTTCAAATATTAATATAAATAAAACACTGTTGTTCTTATTTTGTGTTTCATGATCATATTTTGGTTGTCTGTTCTTCAGTTTGCTTTTAAAAGTTGGTATCCCACAATTCCATTGAAGTGGCTGGGGTTACATAATTATGTTCAAATGTTATGTTAATCAGCATACAGATCTGTACCTATTTTTCATAGGATTTTCCAGATTTTTGATGTTTCGAGGTTGAGAGGTATGCTTCCCACACTGCTCACACATTCATTTTGTGCAATTCTGTGTTAAATGTGATTCCCAGCTATAGAAAAACATGCCTTTGGTGCTCCCCAATACTTAACATCCTCTTTTTCCCCGTGTATTACTATCAAATTAGACACATGCTGTAACTTCTTATTTCCTGTATTTCAAGTTACATAAACTCCCCATCCACCAGTCTGTACTTTTCTTTCATCTACAATTTTTTTTTTAATATCATGTACATCCTGACATAAACTTAGAAAAAAAATATTTTAATTCATTCTCTTCCACCTCAGTTGTTTTAAATTGCAACACCAGCTTTTTTAACTGCACATTAAAATTCTGACGAACAATGTCCTTCTAAGGAAGATGTTACTTCTCTTTTCACATTCATTAATACATTTTTCTGGTAATACAAGTGTCTCAAAAGTTATTTCACAGAAAGTTTAATTTCCCATATGTATGAATGCCCTAATGTTAGACAAAGTGAATCCCAAGGTCGAAACAACATTGTCTAAAACACAGTACCTGTTGAGTTGCTGTTGATACTTTGTTTTCACCTGACAACAGCCCTAAAACACAGTACCTGTTGAGTTGCTGTTCATACTTTGTTTTCACCTGACAACAGCCCTAAAACACAGTACCTGTTGAGTTGCTGTTCATACTTTGTTTTCACCTGACAACAGCCCTAAAACACAGTACCTGTTGAGTTGCTGTTCATACTTTGTTTTCACCTGACAACAGCCCTAAAACACAGTACCTGTTGAGTTGCTGTTCATACTTTGTTTTCACCTGACAACAGCCCTAAAACACAGTACCTGTTGAGTTGCTGTTCATACTTTGTTTTCACCTGACAACAGCCCTAAAACACAGTACCTGTTGAGTTGCTGTTGATACTTTGTTTTCACCTGACAACAGCCCTAAAACACAGTACCTGTTGAGTTGCTGTTCATACTTTGTTTTCACCTGACAACAGCCCTAAAACACAGTACCTGTTGAGTTGCTGTTCATACTTTGTTTTCACCTGACAACAGCCCTAAAACACAGTACCTGTTGAGTTGCTGTTCATACTTTGTTTTCACCTGACAACAGCCCTAAAACACAGTACCTGTTGAGTTGCTGTTCATACTTTGTTTTCACCTGACAACAGCCCTAAAACACAGTACCTGTTGAGTTGCTGTTCATACTTTGTTTTCACCTGACAACAGCCCTAAAACACAGTACCTGTTGAGTTGCTGTTCATACTTTGTTTTCACCTGACAACAGCCCTAAAACACAGTACCTGTTGAGTTGCTGTTCATACTTTGTTTTCACCTGACAACAGCCCTAAAACACAGTACCTGTTGAGTTGCTGTTCATACTTTGTTTTCACCTGACAACAGCCCTTTTCCTCCAGCTGTCAACAGCGCCAGTCTATCTGATCTGCACCTGCACATCCTTTTCTTTCTGCAGTCTTTCATTGGAACTTCCTACTAGGGTCTATGTCAATTCTTTGAATGCTTAAAATGTCGAACGTTACATGGTCGAGACCTAATGTTCAACATTTCAGATGTTCGAAGATTGACTTTTAATGGCGTTGCACTGTGCAGAATGGGAGAATTTACCTTTTCTGCACTGAAGTGCGGTCTCGGAGTTGGTATATTTAAATACGGGGGGGGGGTGGGAAGAGATGCCGGGGGGCTTGCCCTCCTGCTCGCACTGTTAAGGTGTTTTGTCTTTTTTTTTTTCTTATATTCGAACATCCAAATATAGAACATTTGGTCTCGACCATGTAACGTTCGACATTTTGGATGTTTGAATATTTAACATAGACCCTCCTACTACTGCTGCTGTTTCCTCTGGAAACACTGCTGTCAGTCTTCTCTGACAGAGCATGCCCTTAAATTTAATTAAGCCAGCAGCCAAACATGCCATCTCTGTATCCACATATCATTTGCAGCATCCTTCAGTCTTTCTGTCGTCTTCTCACTGACAAATATTTTGTTCATTACCACACTCCACTGCATGGCCTCCACTTCTTCTTGTTCTATTTCTTCCATCATTTTTTTTGTAAAACAGAGTCATTCAGACTCTCTGATGCCACAATATTCACCTCTGAAGTGTCTTTTTCTCCTTCTGAATTACAGTTTCTTTGTTTTTCTTTCTCCAGCTCATCCACACCTCCATCTTGGGTTCAGTGATCACCAGTAACAGCACTATGGTGCCATCTAGAGATCAACAAACAGTCGGGGAAGTCCCCAAATGCCCCCTGAAAAGAGGTCACTAGCCTAATGGGACTAACCCACTCAACCAGGGATAAACAAATAAATAAATAAATAAATATTATGTCAGATAACCATGGTTGTTTGGAGGCCCTGTTTTGTATTTTCTTGTTTCTTCTGATGTTGAGCTTCATTTCATGACATATGATTAAAATATATGGGGATCTGGTGTGTCATACATGAAGTATCTATACTCTTAGGTCAGGGAACAAGTTCTATGATGACTGCTAATTTTGCAGTTTTTTTTTTTGTCTCTGTAGCTATAAACACTACTTTCACAGAAAATATGTCCCATTACAGCACACATGCATAGTAATATTGCCCAATCAATTACATGGATTTACACTTTAGTATAAAGTACGCTGCAAAGTCACTGTTTACTAAAGCTGTCAGGTGATGTAAAGGATCAGTACAACTGTCCTATGATAAAAATATTTTGATACAGTGTGGTACCACAGCGATTATTTGGAACTGGATTACCTTAGCAAGAGATGGTAGGACCGAACTGGTGACAAGAGCTTTGCCATCCCAGTAGAAGAAAGGCAGTCTGGCCCACTGCAGTGATGGAACATAGTGGAGACTGAGGTATGTGGTACGCAGCAGAGATCAGAGACAAATGCTTAGCTCTGCAAGCCATGTTTGTACAGCAACCTCATTGTACCTTTGTGAAAACATTAAATTAAATAGGATGTGAGCAGTAGCAGGCCTTTGCATCCCCAAATAATCACATCGGCTTTCAGGGAGAGGAGTTAGGCCAGACTTCTGGAAAAGCTCTCATGGATGTAGGGATGACAGCTATATCACACCCAGCTATTGCCTTCGTAGTGGGGAATAAGTGGTATTGGTTAGATTGTTAGTAGGCACAGGGATGAAATAAAGGGCGTCAAAGAAATTGTACTGTTTTACTGAGTGATTTTATAAAATAATAATTCTCAGTCCAACCTCCACCATGTGATAGTGCTGTGATGCAATGCACCTCTGACTTTTATAGTTCAACTCTACGATTGTACAATCTTGAAAAAAGAAACAGTTGTTTCTCCTTCCTCGTTAGAATAGAAACATAAAAGTGGGGAATGGCTTACCCCTCCCAAATGTTAAGATGTTTCTACTTGTTATCCTAACCCTCTCCGCTATACATACTATACAAGAGTATTAGTATAGTATTTTGGATTCTACTCAGAGTATCTTGAAAACATGTATTTCCTTAACCTGGTATGCTTTGTAAATAATGTTTGTTGACTGACTGTTTCAAAATACTTTGTAAATAATGTTTGTTGACTGTTTTTTTCTCTTGAATTGTCAAAAATGTATTCCTATCTTTGTTTTGGAGCTTTTCTCCTGGGCACCTACTGAAAATCGGCATTTTAGTTCCCAGACAGATTTTCCTCAGCAAAGAAAGGCGAATAAATAAATAAATATTTTCTTTTTGTCTTTCTATGGTGTAATGCAGAAAACTTGAGTAACTTGCAGCCAAACTGGTAATTTTTTATATGTTCCAAATGTTGTCAGTGCTTTTATCCTTGCCTTTTAAACCTGCGGTGCTTAGCACAAAATAGTGAGTTCATTTTCCCAGAGTTAGCTGTTGGTGAAACAACAGATTTAGAAATGCTAATCATCCTGGGCTTGCTAGTGCTTAAATGATGTCTGTATATCTAAGGAACCTAGGAGAAATACAATACTTAAGACTATAATGTTGTAGCAGTACCAAATTATTTAATGCATTGCACAGGACATTATGCCTTAATATCAGATGTAAGAATAACATTTATTTTTTAATATATACCTGTGAATTGTATTTGTGCACAAGTAGTACTGCTCAGATATTAAACGGTACACTGAAAGTATTGCGATAGTTTGCCCATAATCTCAGAGTGCTTGAGTAACTTAATTCATTAAGCAGGTTTCACCATAACTACAGTTGGAATGCTGTCATCTACACTTAAATAACTGGTTTATATATTTGTATGCATTTTTCCCTCAAGATCTCTTTCACATGTGGTTGAAAATATGAACCATCATCCAGTCAGAAATGGAGGGTGAGAAAATAAATGAAATATGGTGAGCAAAATCTGAACAGTCTAGACAGGTGAATCTGTTAAGTAAAATAATAATTTATGACAAGGAGTTTGTTGCAATGGAATAGCAATCCACACAGTCTTAGGATAGAAGGAAGAGTGACCATTTCAATCAAGCAAATAAGTGCCATTATTCTGCCAAGATTGTCGGGGTACCGCACTGAAATTACAAAATATTAAAATGTAAACCATTGTTATTAATAGCTTCAATTGGACTTCGGAGATGAAATAATGGCCCAGCTGTTAGCTACTTCTGACCTAAAAAGGTCTCTCACTCCTGATTGACACTATAGCATTACTGGGAAGTCACACTTCTTGTAATGGGTTTTACTGGTGCTTTTACAGTGTGCAGTAACATAATTCATTCATTTCTGCAAGGTGCTAATAGTGACTGCACTAAAAGCAGAATTCAATAACACCTGGGTGTTTTCTCAGATCCTTGCAAATGTCTGTACAGATCTGTTCTTGTTCAAATTAAAAATCCACTACAGTAAACTGATCACTTAGAAAGCAGACCATAGCTATATTTTGACTGGTTATAATAGTGGGAAAAGACTCACCCAAAGAACGAAATGCTGGAGTACATTTTCAAAAAATATTAAAATGTAAAATGTACAAATGGGAAGCATTCTTCATTTATATGGGGGGGGTTGCTTTCATAACATAATAATATGATAAAGTATTACTTCACGTGTAGGTTATAGGCGCTGTGGGTAAAAAGCTAGACTAAGTATGTGTTATTGGTTACAGCAGAGTATAACTGCCATTCTGAAGGTGAGCTTGACCCTGCTTACATTCAGTTTTTGTCTCTTTCTTCAACATGTGACACGGTTCTTCCAGCTGGCAGACTGCCATGCTGTTACATTAAACTTGTGACTAATGGTATAAGTAGGAGCGCATCATAAATAAATAAAAAGCAGCTAAATTAATCTAGAAAAGAAGAGATTTTTTTTATTAAGACAAAAAAATTGAGAAAGCTTTCATGCCCTTCCTGGCCTGATAAATTGCAATGAAGGGCATAGTCAGTCATGCTGTTTAACATGATGACAAAAATGCCAGTTTCTGGCTAATTGGGACACTATTTATTTATTTATGGTAATGCTATACATTAAAAACAGAATGAGAGTCAATACTGACCTAGAGTGAAGTTGACTCTTGGTGACACCTGTGGATAACATATCACATTATGCATATTTCCATGTACAATTACTGCTGAAATACATAAACATCATCAGACGTATGTATTTTTTGTTGCCTTACTATGCTGTTTCTTATTAAAGTCATATCAGCAATGTGTGGTACAGGTAACTGACAGGTACAAGGTTTCCCTTTGCTGTAGTTTTTTCTACATACTACACATTATGCATGCATTAATAAAAAGTATTCTCTACCTGTTTCCATCACATCTGTATTATAATCTCGACTTCTCAGATAGTCAACACTCAAAGCCTCAATGTGAAAACATCAAGCATCCAGAACATCAAAAAACATAAAAAAGCAGAAATCATATATCTTTTTGCAGGGGAGACAAGCCCACCCCCCCACACACCTCCACATACCCTCTGCTAATTATATATACCAGCTCTGAGATCACACTACAGTTGAAAAGTGCAAAGCCCACTCCCCACTATACTGCAGTCTCAGACAAACAGCCACGGCCACATTTTGATGTTCTGCATATTTGACATTTTCTGGTTGATGTTTTGAGTGTCAGCTACTTGTGCAGTTGAAATTCTAAAGGAGATCTGTTTCCATCATCAAATGAAATACAAGCTAATATACTTGGTGTGAAGATTACCCATTTCACTGGTGGAATTTCACTGTAGCCTTTGCTGCAAACTACAGAAAGCATAAACGCAGACAAAGATATATTCAGTGACTCTAAGCCGGTCTTGAGTTTTCTAAATACAGGTTCAAAAGACTTAATACATCTTTTGACATTTGTCAGACGATTGATATGATCATTAACTGGAAAATCAAGTATGACTGGAGAGATAAAAAGAAATCAGAGCTGGCTTTGTCTGTCTAAGGATTATATCCAAAGTTTGTAATGATGGGTTTCTTACAGTTCACAGTTAACAAGTCCTTGTATCCATGTCTGATTCACATACTACTATTCTTAGGTCTCTACAGGCATCTTCAGTTTATTAACAAGACATAAGAATAATTGTAAGTGCATAAATTTTAAAACCCAAAACAAAGGAGAACGCCCTCTTCCCTCCTATGTTCTGAAATGTTCCAGAAGTTTAAAGATTTAAGTGAGGACTGGCACTGTTATTATAATTTAAATTTACATCCAACTTATTTTGAAAAACAAAGAAAATGTAATCCATCCAGCCAGCATTTACTGACAATACAAACAACTACTAGTGATGCAGATAAGAGCAGGCTTTTCTGGAAATAAAAGTAAAACATCAGTAAAAGAAATTAATTAATTTGCTTGTATGAGGCGCAGTCAGTAAACAATCCCCCGGATTTACTAATCTTCCATGTAGGACTACCTTAGTCCTGCACTGAAGCATCTGTTTAGGAGCAGGATGGCAGTGCACCATGCATATTAATGAGACACACTGCCTGAGCTCCTAATTCTACACGGAGCATGTAAGAGTGCAGGGGCCATGTCTGAGAGCAGAGCTCTCAGAATATACATGCCTCCGCAATGGAGAACAGCAGAAAGACCTAAGAAATGAGTGAGACCGCTCATAGGTGTCCCCATTATCCCCAGCAACATTCCCCCACGTGTACAACAGCAATAGCATATACAATTAAATGAACAAACCCTTTTTCTTTTTTATTTTAAAATCCAATTAAAGCTAGCCATAGGTGCGCTGGTGTGCCCATCGCTTATCTATCGTTAATGCAGCCTAAATGGCTGAAGAGGATAACAAGGAAGATATATGCAAATGAAGCAGCATAGTAATAGTGTAGTGGGCAGAGCATTCGCCATAGGAGCAGGCATTCCCGGTTTGAGTCCCACTGCAACACATTCCATTTTCCATGGCAAAGCCCATTAGGGCCAAAAGTTTTGTTGCATAACCCACTAAATAACATATATTTGTGAACTGGAGTACTGCATTAAATAAACAGATGAGATGTCAGTGTTATAATGAATAAAGCACTAGTAAGCAAGTTTAACCACCAATAAGCAGTAGTAAGCATATTTAAGCACTAGTAAGCGAGTTTAAGCCTGTTTGCACAGGGGTAAGCAATGCACACACAGGTTTTTTTGAAGCTAACTCTCTGTAAGCATATTTAACTGGAGGTTAGCATTGCTTACCCTTGAGCAAACCCACAAAACCCACTTACAACTGCTCAAACATGCTTTAATCACTCTGTATCCAATGGCCCTTGTTCTGCCCAGCAACAAAATAAACAGCCTTGCAGGTCTTGAACCCAGGACCCTAAACATTTCACTCACACTAGTTAATGACCAAGCCATCACAGCAGTAAAGAAGAATGAGGTATCACCAAACAAGTCCTCACTGTAGTGAAATCAAACTGAACCTGTGAAAGGAATTAGTATAGTCATATGTTCCATAACCCACTACACAGCATAAATATGTGAACTGGAGTACAGCAGTAAGCTCAGAAGTGAGGTGTAATTGTAATAGAGTGTTGAAGTCCCAAATAAAACACAAGGAACCCAGGGAGTGTACGTACACATTAATCATGGATACCAGGCAGATATATAAGATGTAATGAATAAGAAATCAATGCCAAAAAGAAAATATAATGCAAAGTCTAATGTAAGTACCACTAAGCATTGAACAGGCCAGCTTAGGAGGTGTAAGCAATGTGTAGGCCAGCTAACCCATTGTGCCCAGTGGTATACTCCTTTAAACAATGCCAACCTTAGGTAAGCAGGTTTGCCCATAGCTTAGCCTTTTCAAAACTGTCCAATCACGGAAAGGTGCAGGAAATCAGCCCTACTTAAACCCAACAAGTGGGAATGTATCTCATAACTGGTTGTAGCTTCCCCTTACAGGCACTATGTCAGGAAGGGGAGAGGGAGTGCGCTTTCAGGCGCAGTGCTGGTGCATCCAGGAGTCCAGAGTCATGGCAGAACTCCTTGTCAAAGACCATAAGCAGAGATTGCTGCAGGGCCAGTACCAGGGTTCGCAATATAAGGTGGAAGCCTGGGACCATCTCGCCCGTGACCTTACCAGTGCCACTGGCATACCCCGAACTGGTGAGCAGGTCAGGCATCAACTATGCCAACCTGAAGCGGTGTAAGGGGGACCTCTTGGAGCAGTGGATCCAAGAGGCTAAAACGGCAGGGGATGTCCCAGCTGTGTGTAAGTATCACCCCACTATGTGTGTAATAATTGCCAGCTCATGTATATAATGGATAGGTATGGCTAAATATTCCTCTTAAGTCCTCCACACCTGCAATTGAGCGGGCCACAAACCAGGAGGCCCATGGAAGTCACCTGGAGAGGTTGCGATGTGAAGCACGTCTGTAATACTCATGCATTTACTGTCATAGGAAATAAATCTAAATGTATTAGTAAATTAATTGCCTGTATAAAACCTGTATTGTTTAAGGCAAGTACTGCATGCACCGGAGAATATCGCAGGAAGAGTCTCATATAGTTTGTATGTAAATAAATGCATAATAGCCTGACAATAAAGGTCTAACTACTGGACTGCATGTGTATACTCTGGTATCATTTAGTAATGTAGATTTGCAATCATGTAATAGTACTGTCATATTAAACACTGTTACCCACACCATGCACCATAAATAGAATGTGTAGGAATGCCTGTATATGACTGGTGTAATCCCCAGAGGCCATATAGTACAACTGAGAGACACATAGACAGAAAACAGGGAAAAGGTAGACAACAAAACCAGAATAGCACATGCAACTGAGATGTGAGCTGTTGTACTTTTAGCACACACAGCCATGGTTCGAATCCTGGCAGTGGGAGAAGTCTGCATACAGAATCATACCCCACAACTGTACAGATATGTCCAGTAAAGTGGCCCA
Organism: Protopterus annectens; assembly: GCF_019279795.1. Classification (NCBI taxonomy): domain Eukaryota; kingdom Metazoa; phylum Chordata; order Ceratodontiformes; family Protopteridae; genus Protopterus; species Protopterus annectens. The sequence goes on from NC_056741.1 coordinate 1,472,989,564, forward strand.
TATCTGTTGCCTGTCGACCTGTCCCCCTGGGAAATCAGTGGGATGATCCCAGACATATAGGCAGCAAAAAGGAAATACAACTGATTAACACACATCTATGAGAACAAAGCTAGCACACTAGCAACTCCCAAAATCTTATGAGAGTAAGACGCTGCGTATGTCCGATTTACACACCCATGTTGTCAAGCTGTGGTCAGAGTGTGTTCAGTAACAGAGTGAGATTTATGCACAATAGTGATGTGGAATCTGGTACTGTGTGTGGCAACATTCAGGTAATGCTAACAAACATTTTCTCCCAAAGGTCTGTCAGATACCAATACTGTGTCTGTGTCCAGAAATACAAGACTGATACCCTGTACTGGTACTGTTTACATTGGTATTGTATGGCATTGTGACTGATGCAGTTGCTCTGAATAATGAGGTATTACTCATCACTGTCACCCACACTGTCCTACAAAATATAACTGTCTATGAAATCTGTGTAAGAGTGTTGTACTACAAGGTAAGAATGCAAAAACACAGGAGAATTATAAGACAGAAAGCAGATAGGAGATATACAGCAATATCTATATAACACACACAACTCTGATGGACAGTCTTTAAGTTGTAGCAGACACAGCCATGGTCTGAATCCTGGGAGTGGAAGTCGGCTGCATACAGAATCATACCCCACAACTGTACAGATAAGACCAGAATGCCCAGTATATCGGCCCATATCTGCTGCCTATCCCCTGAGAAGTCTGTGGGATGATCCCAGATGTTTAGGCAGCAAACAGGGAATACAAGTGATTGTCAAACATCTATGAGAACAAACCTGTCACTGAAGCAACTCCTGAAACTGTTAGGAGAGTAATAAACCAAGTATGTCATATATATACCCCCATGTTGTAAAGCTGTGACCAGAGTGTGTACAGTAACAGAGTGATATGTATGTGCATAATACTAATGTGTAGTCTGGAACTTTGTGTGGTAACAGTCAGGTAGTGCTAACAAACATTGCTCCCACAGGTACATCAGATACGAGCACTGTGCTGAGAAATAAAAACCTTTATACCCTGTAATGGTACTGTTTACTCTGGTATTGTAGGGAATAGTGAGTGTTGCAGTTTCTCTGAATAATAAAGTATCACTGATCACTGTCACCCACACTGTGCTACATAATATAACTATGTAGGAAAGCATGTATATGTGTATGTCAGGTCACTAAAGGTTGAAGAGGGCAATAGTCTAGATATGTCATGGTACACCTGCATGTGGTCAAGACATGGCCAGAGTCTGTGCAGAAAGAGTTGGATAGCAATGTGCACATCAACCCGGAATCTGGGAGTATGTGTAGAAACAGTTAGTTAGAGTTAACAATCATTTCCTCCACAGGTATACCAGGTAAGAGGTATATACTGCAGGTAAAACCAGTTCATGTATAACAATGACGACAGCCATATCACTGTCCAAACTAAGGCTATAGGGTAGTGTAGTAATACTTGTAAGTTACAGATAACAGCACTGACTAGGAAAGTAATGTGGACTACAGGAATATACTTGTTGTTAACTGACATCTTTCTCTCCCCCCCCACCATATCTCCAACAATAAACTACATACCCACCTCAACCGGTATGTAATGACTCCAGTCTTCTGATTATGTCCTATTGGTTGATAAATATTAATATTTGTTTCCATGCATGTGCTATATTGAATCATTCCAACATTGGTGGCATGGTGCCATTAATGTACCTGCATGCTGTTGTTATTACCACTGTGGTTCCATATATGCATGTGTTCTGTTTGCTATGCAACTGTTCCTTATCTGGTGTCTGGGTTAATAGGAATATCTATGCATATTGTTATACCTGACCCTGGAATGTGCTGACTATGACTAACCCACATATGATGATAAAATCTAAACACAAAAGCTTGTTTGGGAAGGCCAGTCCCAGTGGACCCACCTGTCCCACCTCAGCTGGCCGTGACACTGGACACCAGCATTTCTGGGGCCCAACCTGGGACCTCCTCGCCTGTTGGTCCTGCACCACCTTCGGGTGGAACTGCCTCAGGGGATGGGGCTCTTCCCCCCGGGAACAAGCGTGGACAGGAACCTGTCACCTGTTGCTAGGTCTGGGTCGTTGTGCATAGCAAGCTCCGCAGGGAGGTCACAGATCTGCTATGCCAGCTTGAGGGCCATGTGTCACAACTAGAGGGTCGGCCTGGTTCTGAGACTCAGCCCCCAGCACAGCCACCTTTGGGGCTGTGAAGGTGCAGTGGTGACTGCCCATGGGTGGGGATATCAGTCCCACTGTTTCCACTAGGGAGCTCATGGGCTTCCGATTTCCCAACACCCGTCCCCATCAATGTGTTTACCCCCCACATGTGTCATATACCACCCCTGTATGCATCTTGTTTGTCTTGTCTGTTAAACTACCCAACCTACCTCCCCAAATATACCTATTATCCCTCCCCAACATTCCACTCTTACCTGAAAAAAAATAAAAAGGGCAATCTGTTCCCAAAAAAAAAAAATCTTGCCCCATACATAGCTGTCCATTTTGCACACATGTCCACTGGACACATGAAATCCAGTCTAACTGGCATCACAACTTATTATTGTTGTCCTCAACCCTCTCCCAGGGGTTTGAGTGTCCAAATCTACCTCCAATGTCAGTGTATATGCACAGCTACTGCTGTAGAAGAAATGGACAGCTAGGGACCTACCCTAAACCCTTCCTGCACATCCCTTGCTATTTTCCCCTACTGTCTTTCCCTCTTTGTGCCCCTTTTTACCACTATCCAATCAACCCTTTTTTATTTTCTTTTAAAGAAATTAGTGCGGCGGTAAGTGGAAGTAAGCACTTTTAAGCAGCTTAAGCGGGTTTAAGTCTGTTTGCATGGGGGTAAGCAATGCCTACACAGGTTAAGCAACTTAAAAGCTAACTGAGTATAAGAAACTGTAGCCGGAAGTTAACAGTGCTTACCTCCGCGCAAACTCATGCAAACCCACTTACAACTGCTTAAAAGTGCATAAATCAGTGCGTAAATCACTCTGTATCCAACAACCCTTGTTCTACCCAGCAACAAAATAAACAGCATCTGCAAGGCTCGAAGCCAGGACATTGCACACCATAGCCAAAGTGATTTTTCCCTAACTCATGTCAAATATACAGAGCCCTGATGTTTTCACAAACATATCATCCAGCCCAGTCATTCAACGGTACAGGGAATGTATTTCAACATGTAGATGTATGTGTGTGTATATATATATTTATATCTAAATAGATATATCTATATATGTAGATTATAGATATAATATAGAAATATATACATATATATATATATATATATATATATATATATATATATATATATATAAACATATATACATACAAATGCATACATCTATAGATATATATGTCTACATCTATATGTCTATATATATATATATATATATATATATATATATATATATATATATATATATATATATATATATATATACAGCAAGGTAAATATATGTAAGTATATATATATATATATATATATATATATATATATATATATATATATATATATCTTTATAGGTATATATGGACATACATCTGTAGATAACAATGGGAACATAACATAAACATATATGTCCACATGCACCGTTACTGGGGTTGAGAGGCCCCAAACAACATATGTCTTGTACAAATAGGTATCCCTCCCCCCACAGCCAAACATGTCTGCCCTGTAATACACTACCAGCTGTTGCAGATCCCATACCCAGGACCTGACACAACATAGGCACAAGATGTTAACAGTACTCCATCCCACCTGTATGATGTCAGGCTGGTATCAGTAACATATCATGCAGTACAGTCTGGCTCCCATTGGGAATGTACAATGTGGAAACAATCAACATCCCTAGGATACATATACACAGACACATATATGCAGATACAGATATACACACACACAGATATATATATATATATATATATATATATATATATATATATATATATATATATATATATATAGCTACATATACACACACAGAGATATGTATAGTAAGATACATATGTAGAAGGTGCACACAATATGGAACAACCACTATGCCTACAGTTACCACCTTACCAGCTGGACACTGTATGAGCCACCCATACAAATGACAATTGTTGCCTGCAACATATACCCACAGAGAAGGATATAAGACCACAAACAGGTTTGCATAAATGGGAAAGCTTTACTTGTGTACTGTTACAGTTGTATATGCAATGTCATATAGCTGTTTAGACATGGACATCCATATAAACTGAGTAATGCAACGGTGAAACAGTTATACTAATACAGTAGTCTGGAAAGGTTTACAAATGTGTCTGTCTAGGCCAAGGCCTTTAAGTAGTACAATATTAAAAACAAACTGGGCCACAGGATACCAAACAATCAACAGTAAGTAGTACAGAAGTATAGTTCAGCAGCCTCTGTCTACACTCTGTAGACATTCCCTAGGGGGTAAAGACCTTAGTTGACACAATGGAATATAACTGTTACATAACAAGTCATAACTGGCACCATCACAAGCACACTGACAAACAGAACAGTCTATATGGCAGGTGGCAGTAGGCCTGCATTTACCCAAGGTGGATTGTATGGTAATGTACATCCAGATACCTTAAGGCAGCTCACCCCTGATACCCCACATGTTGTAACAGCCTAGGTTAGTTATGGTTCACCCCCCCCCCGAATCAGTAATACAGGGCCATATACCAGTGTTACATACACTGGCCTCTGGAGTGCATAAGGGTATACATGTATTGTGTAGGTGAAGCCCATACATATATGGCCCCAACCCCACCATATGTGTGGGGGACACAACAGTGGTGGACTGATGGCAAGAATGGCAGCATGACATACTCACAGCCCACTACAGAACAACCCCTGACAGCATGTCATATGTGCAAAAGCCTGGTATGTAGGTGAAGGACAGAGGCCGGAACACAACGGAGACCTGGGACAGTCTCGCCCGTGACCTCATCAGTGCCACAAGTATCCCCTGGACTGGTAAGCAGGTCAGGGACCACCATGCTGACCTGAAGCGGTGGAGGGGGGATGTACTGGAACAGTGGATCCAGGAGTCTCGGCGGATGCCTAATTCCCCAGTAATGAGTAAGTACTCATTCTACTAAGTAGTTAAGAATTGCCTAGCTTGTGTATACTATGGACAGGTATGGCTAAATATCACTGTATTTCTCTGACAGCTGCAGCTGAGCTGGCTGCGAACCAGCAAGCCCATGATGCTAGGTTGCAAAGGCTGCATCGTGAGGCAGGTTAGTAATCATTCAGCATGTATTGTCATAACAAATAAATAAAAGAGCCTTAGAAAGTGTTGTACCAGTAGAAATAAATGTGTAATATTCTGTGAATAAAGGTATAACCCCTGAAGTGCTTCTGTTTACTCTTCTGTCATATGTTGTTGAACTGTTACATACTATAAATAGTACTGTTGTATTAAGCAGTGTTACCCACACTGTGGTATGCAGATAAAATGTGTATGAAGTTAAGTATAGCAGTGTTGGACGTGCCAAGAGGTCAGTCATATTGAACAAGTGAGGGAGACTTACACAGAAAACAGTAGAACACTTCACATCAATTCCCTGATACCACAGTTTACTATGATGTTAACTGTAATTTTTTTTGTCACACACAGCAGGGGTTTGAATCCCAGGAGTGCTAGTAAGTTGTATGCATAATCATACCCCACAACTGTACAGATTTTGTTACAATGTTCATATAGAAAGCTGTATGCATAATTACACCCAACAACTATACAGAATTTGCTGGAAGGTTCAGATAGAAAATTGTACAAATATTCATACCCCAAAACCGCTCCAATCTGTCCATCATGTCCAGATACATAGCCCACATCACCAGCCTGGTACCCTGTTCCCCTGAAAAATCAGTGTGATGATCCAAGAAATGTAGACATCTGTTAATGACATATAACTGATAGTCAGATGTGTACATACTCAGAGAATGTATATGAAAACAAACCTGTCATTCTACCACCTCACCCAAAGTGTATGACAGCAATTCATAACATATGTTGCATTAACACCTGCATCTTGTCACACCTGTATGTAAGACACAGGTCAAGTATATAATAATCTATAAACATACCAGTGTACAATATAAGGCCATTGGGTAGTGTAATAATACATGTAAGGGACAGATCACTACAGTGAGTAAGAATGTTGTGAAAACTACAATGATATATTAGTTGTTAATTGAATCTCTCTCTCACCCCTACCATATGTGCAAAAATAACACAATGACACACCTCAAACGGTATGTGTACACTCCAAACTTATGTTGGGACATATGTCCTAATGGTTTATAAATATTCACATTTGTTTCTATGCATGTGCCATGTTAAAATACACCCATATTGGTGGCTTGTTGCTATAAATGAAACCTGCATGCTGTTGTAATGGCCACTGTTGTTCCATATATGCATGTGTTCTGCTTCCTCTGCAGCTGTGTTATATCTGGTGTTTTGGGTTAATGGGAATACCTATGCATGCTGTTATAACTAATCCTGAATGCTGTTGACTATTACTAACCCATATCTGTCATAAACCTGCTACAGCAAAGCTCGTATGGGAAGGCCGGTTCCAGCGAACCCACCTGTCCCACCTCAGCTGGCTATGGCACCAGGCTCCAGCTCATCTGGGGCCCAGCCTGGGACCTCTTCCTCCGTTGGCCCTGTGCCACCTTTAGGTGGAACCGCCACAGAGGATGGGGCTCATTCCCCCCGGGAGCGGGAGCGGAGATTAACATGTCACCCGTCGTCAGTTCTGGGCCATGGTGCGTAGAGAGCTCGATATAGAGTTTTGAGACTGGCTACACGAGCTTGAGGGCTGAGTGGCACAATTAGAGGGTGAGCCTGCCCTTCCTACACAGCCCCCCAGCACAGCCACCTTTGAGGCCATGAAGGTGCAGTGGTGACTGCCCATGGGTGGGGACCTCAGTCCCACTGTTTCCATTTGGGGGCTCATGGGCTTGTGACTTTCAAACACCCCGTCCCATCCAAGGTGTTTCCCCCCACATGTATCATATATCGCCCCTGTATGCTGTCTTATCTGTCTTGTCTGTTATCCTACCCAACTTATCCTCCCCGAGTATACCTACTCTCCTTCCCCAACATCCCACTCTCACTTTAAAAAAAAAGGGCAATCTGTTTTCAAAATAAATCACACCTCATACATAGATGTCCATTTTGCACACATGTCCACTGGACACATGTACTCTAGTCTAACTGGCATCACAACATATTATTGTTGTCCTCACCCCTCTCCCAGGGGTTGAAGTGTTCAAATGTACCTCCAAATTCATTGCATATGCACAGCTGTTGCTGTAAATCAAATGGGCAGCTATGGACCTTCCCTACACCCTTCCTGCACATCCCTAGCTATCTTGCCTACTGTCTTTCCCTCTTTGTGCCCCTTTTCACCACTTTCCTATCACCCCTTTTTCTTTTCTTTTAACGAAATTAGCGCTGGGTGAGTGGGAATAGCCACATTTATGCAGCAGTAAGCGGTAATCACTGCCTATACAGGTTAAGCAATACGAAAGCTAACTGTCTGTAAGAAACTGTAACCAGCAGTTGGCAGTGCTTAGCTCCATGCAAACCTGCACAAAGCCGCTTACAACTGCTTTAAAGTGCCTTAATCACTTTGTATCCAACGGCCTGTGTTCTACCAACAACAAAATCAACTACCTCTGCAAGACTCAAACCCAGGACCCTGCACTCCATTCACAAAGTGATTTACCACTAAAGCATAGCAGATATACATAACCAGGATGTTTTCACAAACATATCATCCAGCACAATCAGTCAACAGTACAGGAAATGTAGTAATATCATACCACACAATCTGTTAATGCAAGAAGTCTGGACAAAGTATGTCACAATGTGGGTACAAATAAGGATATATGTCAACTACTGCTCTAATACACTTAAAATGTTGTTAGTTACACAGTTATATGTATTAGAACACATATCTAAGGAGATGAAGTCTGAAACATATATATATATATATATATATATATATATATATATATATATATATGAGATATATATCTAGGTACATACACATATACACAGACAAAAGGTATTAGTAGCCATACATATGTAGACGTAGTATGGAAGTACTGGTTGCAAAGTATATCCCTCAGCCACAAGCCCTGTAACTGGCACCTGTGAAATGTGTAGTGTGGCAATGATTCCCACAAATGGGAATACTTACATTAAACATATACCCACCCACAATTCAAAGGACATGACACAACACATAGGTATGCATACACAGAAAACCTTTATTTGTGTACTATACAATAATCTATGCCAGTACTGACACCACATAAACTTTGAAATATGTAATCAGTGATGAATGCAAGGCCCACACATAACAGTAGATGCAAGCAATGTGGATATATACCATACTATGCTGTCCAGGCCATGGCCTTCAATTAGTACAACAGTAGACACAGGATTTGCCTTCAAGACAAGTAACAATCAACAATTACAGATGTAGTTCAGCAGCCTCCAATTACACCCTGTAGTCAAGCCCTAGGGTGAAATGTAGCACTTGTGGTAATGTCACAGTATCTCGTACATAACATTGCTTAACCTAACATCTCACGATCACACTGAATGACCCTTGTCTTAACATTTATATCCCTGAAAATGTGTCACAGCCTAGGTTAATGGCATTGAACCCCCCCCCCCATAAAAGGCTGTACAAGGGCAAGGAACACTGTGTACCACACACTGACCTCTGGAATGTACAAGGGCACATATGTGTTGTCCAGCTGTTGCCCCCCATATATATGGACTTTGCCCAACAGTTGGTGTGGGAGTCCATGACATGACTGGGATGATAACAGTAATGCTAGCAGTACATAATGATAGGCCATTACATAACAACCCCTGTCTGTATCACAGCAGGACATAGACTGGCATATATGTGGAAGACAGAGGCAAGAACATAGGGCCATATTTGCATTATTGCTGCTACACACCCTGGAAATTGCTGATGTTACAGGATTTGTTGCAACATACCCATATGCAGGAATATGACATCAAAATACAAATGGATGTAGCCATGTACTGATAGCACTTCAACAGACAGAATGCCACTGATATATCTGGGACAATACCTGTGTGGTGCACAGCCAAAACCTAACAGCCAATCCTCTGGCTATCATATGGATAGGCCCAAAGTTGAGAGCTACACATGACATCACCATTGGCCCATAACACTACTCAGCCCCCTCACACACACACAGACACACACATTGTCAATTGTATGGCTCAGCCTAGGCCTCTGGCAAACCATCAACACACCTTGTGCATATGATGATATCTGTGCCACATCCTGTCATCCGTAACATCGATGCAGGGACAGGCTAACATGGTGCTGATGCACAGGGTGACTGTACAACAGTGTAGCAATGGAATGCTGTGTAGCATGTTATCAGCAGCAAAGTGAAATGCTAACATCCTGGAAGGTGTAGCTGTGCAGCCATGATGCATTATAGCTGTAATTAACAATGTTGTATAGTTTTCACCATTATGTGTTCTGATTGTGTTGTGGTTGTACATGTGCCACATGGCTGATAGGTGTAGTGGTGTCAGCAGGCCTTCTACAATGGACACCAGTAAGTGTAGTGGGTGATACACATGACATGGCTGGGTACAACACACAGAGCCTTTGGTTTCAATGCAGTACAGATACAAGACTGTACACATGGAGGTTTGTTCCTGTGCAGGTAACACATCTGTTGCCCATGTAATCCCACCAAGACAGGATAGGCACAACCACACATTGCTATATATGCAGTCTGCTATTTGAATGACATTGAACATGCCAGCAGCATGGTGTATGTCCCTTTCCCCACTCTACTGCGATCCTCACCTCAGTAACATGGGTGTGCCAGTGCCGGTGGCATAGCCCTACCCTTAGGAGGATGTGAGGTGCTCTACTACTGTGAATGGTGTAAAAAACTAACCAACCTGATAACATACACTGTACAGTATTACAGACAGCTATGTGGGGGGAGAGACACAACAGTAACTGCAATGATGGTGGATGTGTCCACAACAGCCACACCCAGTGAGTTATAGCAACCCCAGTATTACTGCACACCTCTACAGTGTGGAGGAGGGCATTAACACATCTATGACCTGTGAAGGATTGTATGTCCATGGGATGGCACCTGTGGAATGTTGGCATTTGCCAAGCAGTCCTGGGGGAAACATATTCTGTGACTGGAGGTAGATCCCTTAACATCTACACACATTCCTACATGTGGGATGGTGTACAAAAGCCTGCTATGATCTACATAGGGTGTGTGCACCTCCTAACCCTCATCTACACCTGTCATGATTGCATCAAGGAGGTATACCAGGTTCAGGTTGTATTCTCTGCCTTTGACAAATCCAACATTGGCGGGCTCCAGGGTTTTAAGATTACCAGTGACATTAGCCATGGGTTCATTGTTGATATGTTCCATGTCCCTGCAGACCAGGTTCATCAGGCTACTGGGTGGTAGTTCCAAGCTGACATGATGGATTTGTGGTTGTCCTTGCCAACATTGGTGAATCCATTGTCAGGTGTAGGCCTGTCGGATCGTATGAGGGATCCCAGATATGTACTGTGTCTGCCCAGGGGGTTCCCCCAAGCATGACACTTCACTTGGCTGTACTGCATGATATGTTACTAATGACAGCCTGACATCCTACAGGTGGGATGGAGTACTGTTAACATGTACTGCCCTTGTCATGTAGGGTCCTAGTTATGGGATCTGCTAAGGTTGGTAGTGTACTGCAGGCCAGATATGTTTGGCTGTGGGGGGGGGGGTACCTATCCGTGCCAAACGTATGTTGTTTGAGTCTCTCAAACCCATTAATGGTGCATGTGGACGTATATGTTTTGGTTATGTTCCCAATTTCATCTACAGATGTATGTCCATATATACCTATATAGATATATATGGGTTTACCTTTGAAAGGGAGACAATCATTTCTCCACACGGCCCTTTTTGCAAAATGAAAGGAAGAATTTGTCATTTTGTATTGCACCGAAGTTCAAAACTCAGCAAATCAAAAAGCAGATTCGCTGATTTTTGAACTACAAGTTGGAATACATATCATAATGCAGAGGGTCAAGCTCCCTTGCCCCCCCTATCTGGGGGGCTGCACCCCCCCACCCCCCCTACTTTAATATTCTAAGTCAGAGATTGCACTACTGTAGGGAAAGGGACATTTTCTGATCCCCACTATAGTGCAATCCACACACAAAATGCCGAATCTGCAATGAGCGAATGCATAGTGACATTCGCTCATTGCACATTCAATGCATTTATTCCAAGACTGTGCAATGTTGAAAACCTACTTTCGTCCTTCTAGCTTTTGGAGAAATTATCTTCTCTCTTTGAAAGGTGAACCATGTATATGCTTACACACAAATATATATATATATATATATATATATATATATATATATATATATATATATATATTGCTGTATATATTTGGACGTATGGGTGTATACATATATATCTATAGATGTATGTGTATCAATGTATATATGTATATATTGACATACATATATGTATATATTTCTATATCTAAATCTAAATATATAAATATGTTATATCCATTTAAATATAAATATATATACACACAGTCATACATCTACATGGTGGAATACATTCCCCATGGTGTTGAATACCTGGGCTGGAGGATATGTTTATGAAAACATCATGAGTATGCATATCTGCCATGGCTTAGTGGTAAATCACTTTGTGCATGGTGTGCAGGGCCTTGGTTTTGAACCTTACAGAGGCAGTTTATTTTGTTGCTGGGCAGAACACGGGCCATTGGATATAGAGTGATTAAGGTACTTCAAAGCAGTTGTAAGTGGCTTTGCATGGGTTTGCACAGAGCTAAGCACTGCCAACTGCCTGTTACAGTTTCTTACAGTCAGTTAGCTTCTATATTGCTTACCCTGTGTAGGCAATGCTTACCGCCACGCAGACCCGCTTACAACTGCTAAAAATTGAGTTAAGCTGTCCACCCTCAGCCTCTTGCACATGTTGCCTGCTGCAGCCCTTCTCATTTTGTAGGTTTGTTTGTTAAAATTTCCCCGCTTGTATACACCGGTGGTGTAGAGTGTGGGAAAAAACAGAAGGGGAGGTGTTTGCTTAGTTTATAATAGTGTTCTGGGCTGGGCTGGTCTGCTGCCTGTGTAATTGGCTGATTCTGATACATTTCACCTGCCAGCTAAGCTAGATCTCCTTGATTACATTCCTACTGCTGCTTTCCCTTCCCATTGCCTTCCTGTTTAAGGCCAGGGGCGCTCTGCACAAACAGAGTGCTCAGATGTGCACAGAGCTGCTTTTTCCTGGTTATCTTCCTTTTTCTTCCTGTAACACCTGGTGCACGGAGTGCACACCCACTTAGGCTTTGTGAAGAGTGCTAGGCAGTTTTAGACACTCACCCTAGCTTAGCTATGCTAAGCTAGGAGCAATCCCGAGCCACAGGGCTCCAATCCACTTGCAGTATGCCTGACAAACACCCCCATGATGTCACCTATATCTTAGTCTTGCACCCAGCTATTCATACTCTTACACTGTTCGGATCTGTCTCACATGCTGGGGAAAACTGGGATTCACTATCCTTCCCCTCATTTGCATAGGATTGCCTGCTAATGCATCGTTAAATGTCTCACACTGAGCCTCCCCTCTTGGCAACCATTACTCATTGGCCAGGTTGTCTTCTGCCTGCCATTGACTTGCATGGCAGAATACTGATTTTAGTTAGAATGCTTATTTTAGATTTATTTTATTATTTTCCCCCGATCCCGTTTGCATGCCGCTGCACTATGCTTAAACAGCCGAGATTGGCGAAAAAAAAATCTAATTTTTTTTATGCCAATGGCCTTGTACTTGGCCATTGGCATGCTTCCTCAATGATATGCAGCCTTTATCTGGAGCTGTCGTAGCTCAGTTTCAAATTTTGCAGAAATGTACTTGATTACTGACCGAGTACATTTCTGCAGATAGCACTTGTTTTGCACGGACTATTGCAAGCTTCCTGGATTGTAAAATCACCTCATTTGCATGAATTTCTTCTGCAAATGAGGTGATTTGCATACCAGGGCTTAGCCTGTGCATGATTAGTGCAGGGGCTCACGTGCACACCTCTGCAGGCTGTTCCTGGATCACACAGCAGGCATATTGCCTGCTAGGGCTCCTGCACTAATTATGCACGCCATGCAGGGCATTGAGAATCTGGGGGAATACCATACCTCTCTTGATGCTTTGAAAAATTAAATTTTCTACTTATTTCTGTATATAGATATAATAAATTTTATATATACATATATATATATATATATATATATATATATATATATATATATATAAGTTCCATGATAGCTGTTTAGTCAACTGTTTATGATCACCTAAACAGCTGGTCAACAGGTTTCGAATAATTCCCAGTGACAGGGATCATGCCCTCACCCAGTATTTGTGCAGTCTCTGAGTTTGTATACATAATGAGCAGGAGATGTGGGGGGAGGTGCAGGGGTCTTTCCCCTAAAGAAAACAATATTTTTATGAGTTTTTTAAAATTTAAATTTTGCATGCATGGAGGCTCTATCTTAGTGCTTGCATAGTTTTGTGTTGACGTGGGCATTTTCAGTGTTATTTCCTTGTTTAGTGTGTTGACATTTGGTGTTCAGTGTATGGTAATACAGACACACACATATATATACATGCATATATATATATATATATATATATATATACACACACACACACACACGCACACACCCTTCCTTTTTATGTCCTCTCAACATTTGCAGTGGGGTTATTTACTTTATTGTCTCTAATGAACTTCAGTTTCTGACAATATGCTGAAGTCATCAAGACAACAATCAGGCACATCAAACTGCCACAAACAAATATCAGAAGCATCAGAAACAAAATGCCACAGCTGAGACTACTAAATATGTAGAAGTCTGATGAATCCATACTCACCAGAGCCTGATTAAAACCAACCCTCAAAGCCAACACAGCTTTGGAGGTTATAACTTCAACATTTCAGAAAAAAACAAGAAAGCAGAACATGCTAGTCTTGGTAAATGAGTCTAAAAGCTCTGCAACTACAATCCACAGATGGATGGAAAGTTATCATTGTGAACCTCACTATAGAACCTAAGGAAATGTTAATTGTAGTGATCTGCATTCCTCTACATATATTTCAAAAGTCGTTAATTAAAATCTTAAAAAATGTAAGCTAACGAAAAACAGAAATGGTCATATTGGGAGGTTTTATTGTTAAATGGAAATTTACAATCCAACCTCTGCAGACATCAGTGTCTTTTCAGACCCATCCAGCTCCTAAACCATGTAAAAAGGGCAGAGCACTCTAGGATGGTTTTTACGTAACAACCCCATAAACATACAAAGCTACGGAACCATATCTGGCTCCATTGACAGATTATTATATGGGCGATTTGGGCAGTCAACTGGGCTCTACAGTTTGAAGGGGTCAATGGCCCAATATGCAGAGAAGTACAGTGAGTCATTCTTTCTGTTTTATTTTATTTTTTAAATAAAGAAGCAGCAACTTTGTTTACTTAAAAATAAAATAAAACAGAAAAAAAGAGTCCACTGAACTCCTGCACTAAAAAAAAAAAAAAAAAAAAACAGAGTTCTAGCACCAACGGAAAGGTGATCAGTGAAGTGCACTGCCCTTTGACAGGTCAATACACTTATCAATTTGCAAGTTTATGATTCTTGCAGGTTAAAAGACCTTAATATTAAAGAGTAGACTGAGCAGGAATGGACTTTTGTTGGTTGGGGATGTTGTAGCACATTGTAAGGTAAGCCCCTCCCCACCAACACACACATTTACATCCTGACAGGAGGCCGAGAGCATAGCTCTCAAGTGATTTTAAGTTCTTTTTTTTAATCTTTTGTTCACTAAATTTGCAGTTTTCTGTTCTCATAGCCACCATATACGGACTACAAGAAAAGGTACTAGTAGCAGCTAAAATTTCCTTTTATGAGACATATATTTGACAGGTGCATGGCTTATACACTGGTGTACAACAGCAGTTAATTCACAAATACATTGTATGCCAAATATACAACATTAGTGTCCTAGCTGTTTATCTGTTTAAAACTCATTATATTTTCACTTGCACACAGCATAATTGCAACAAGTAAACACTCGTTAAAATTTAGTGATAGTCTTTCTGTGTCTTTCACCTTTGTTTCAGGCTGTTGTTCTCTTAACAGAATTATATTTTAGCAAAGCAGGGACATCCACTTACACTTTGCAGTGCCTTGGAATTTAACAGCACCAACTGACAACTCACTGTGGTCACATGTCACCACAACAGGAAGGAACTCTGCTCAGGAGCTATTCAAAAAGCCTGTGCTACTGCCTATTCATCAGTCTATTGAGTTTCAGTTGAATAAATTGTGAGTTGTGGTTTCTGACTGGGTAGAACAACATAAACAATAGGCCAGCTTCATCAACACCTACACTTTCCCCCAGATTTACTAATCTTCCGTGCAGGACTAATCTAATCCTGCATGGAAGCGGCAGTTTAAGAGGAGGACGGCAGTGCACCATGCATATTAATGAAGGCACGCTGCCTGAACTCCTAATGCTACATGGAGCACAGAACGTTGACAGTCCCAGTGTCTTGAGACAAAACTCACCAAAAAAAACACTGGCTTTCGTACACACTTTTCAGCTGCTGAATTGCCGTTTTTTTGGTGAGTTTCATCTCAAGACACTGGGACTGTCAATGTTCTATGTTTTATTCTGTTCAGTAATTGCTTGGAATGTTGTTAATGCCACATGGAGCGTGGACAAGTGCAGGGGGTGTGTCTGAGAGCAGATCAGAGTTCTCAAAATAAACATACCCCTGCAAAGTAGAACAGAAGAATGCGTAAATAAATGAGCGAGACCACTCATATATGTCTGCATATCCCCACCAACAGTCCCCATGTGTTCAACAGCAACAGTACATTGAAATAAAATGAAGAAACCCTTGTATTTATTTTTTTAAAACCTTAAGTATAGCTAACCGTAGGTGCGTGGGTTGGCCTATCACTTAGCTAAAGTTAAAGCAGCTGAAAAGGCTGAAGAGGATAACAAGGAATATATATACAAATGAAGCAGCACCAATAGTATAGTGGTTAGAGCAACTGCCTCATGAACAGGCATTCCCAGTTCAAGTCCCACTGCAGCACATATCATTTTCCATGTGAAAACTGTATATGAAAATATATTTACATCTTTTGCCATATAACCTACATAATAACATTTAAATGTGAACTGGAGTACTGCACGAAATGCACATGTGAAGTGTCGGTGTCATAATGAATAAGGCACTAGTAAGCAGGTTTAAGCACAAATATGTAGTAGTAAGCATGTCTAAGTGCGTTTGCATGGAGGTAAGTATTGCCTACACAGATTAAGCAAAGTAGAAGCTAACTGAGTGTAAGAAACTGTAACCGGAGGTTAGCAGTGCTTACCATCGCGCAAACCCGCACATACCTGCTTATAACTGCTTTAAAGTGCCTTAATCACTCTAGATCCAACTGCCCATGTTCTGCCCAGCAACAAAATAAACTGCCTCTGCAAGGCACAAACTCAGGACCCTGTAACCCACAGTTACAGTAGTTAACAACAAAGCCATCATAGCAATAGATATGCATGAGGTATCAGCAAACTAATTCTCACCACAGGAAAATCAAACCAAACGTGAACTGAATCTATGTGCAGTGTGAAGTGGTATAACCTGCTACATAACATAAATATGTGAACTGAAGTACTGCAGTTAGGCCAGATGTGAGGTGTTATTGCAATAAAGTGTTGAAGTTCCCAGGACCCCATACAGCATACGTACACATGAATCAAGGATACAAGACACATATATAACATGTAATGAAGAAGACATCAATGCCAAAAGGCAAATATCATGCAAATTGAATATTAAGCACCGCTAAGCGTTGCACAGCACTGCTATCCAGACTACTGGCAGGATACTATCAGTGGGAGAAACAGTGTCAACCTGCAAAGTCTAATCTTAAACAAATGCATATTCATCCCTAGTGGGACGACCCCAAAAATTCTGCTAAAAAGAGTTCTCGGGGTAACATACCATGCCTTACAGGTAAGCAAATAAGGATATGTATGTTCGCAGACTGAATGTGTGGGAACCCTAAAGATCCATGGGGTGATACAACGTACATGATGGGTCACGAGAAGTGGAGAGTGGGCAATGCGTAGTGGTGTGCTGAGATTCGGATGGCATCTGTAGGAAGGATGATTGATGTGGAAGAGGGAGGGGGTGGAGGGAATGATGGGTAAGACATTATGGGCCAAGGCATGCCGGGATTGGACAGACCCATTCTAATGGGACTGCCCCATGGATGTAAGTGAGAAAGGATGGGGAGGAACAGGAAGGTTTGCTGAGACATACCATTTCCCATGGCAAAGCATGGTATGAGTAATATGTATGTTGCATAACCCACGGAATATCATATATATATATATATATATATATATATATATATATATATATATATATATATATATATAAACTGGAGTACAGCTGCCATGAAAGAACATATATATATATATATATATATATATATATATATATATATATATATATGCAGCAAGAAGCAGTAGTAAGCATATGTCAGCACTAGTAAGCGAGTATAATGCCGTGTGCATGGGTTTGTGCAAAGGTAAGCACTGCTAATTTCCGGTTACAGTGTCCTCTAAATTGTTTAACCTGTGTAGGCAGCGCTTACCCCCATGCAAACCCGCTTACAACTGCTCAAAAGTACCTTAATCACACTGTATCCAATGGCCATTGTTCTGCCTAGCAAAAAAATAAACTGCCTCTGCAAGGCTCAAACTCAGGATCCTGCACACTATAGTCACAGTAGTTAACCACCAAGCCAACAAAACAATAGATGTGAATGAGGTATCAGCAAACTAATCCTCACCACAGGAAAGTCAAACCAAACATGTGAACTGAATCTATGTGCAGTGTGATGTTGAATAACCTGCCACAGAACATAAATATGTGAACTGGAGTACTGCAGAAAGCATAGATTTGAGGTGTTATTGCAATAAAGTGTAGAAGCCCCCAGGTCCCCATACAGTGTATGTACATATGAATCAAGGATACCAGACACATACATAACCTGTAATGAAGAATAACTGATTGCCAAATGGCAAATATAGTGCTAATTTACTATTAATCAATGCTAACCGTAGCACAGCTCAAGTTAGTAAGTGTAAGCAATGTGTAGGTGAGCCAATTCACTCTGCCTAGTGGTATACCTCTTTAAGCAGTGCCAGCCTCAGGTAAGCAGGTCTGCCCATAGCGTAGCCTATTCAAAACTGGCCAATCATGGGGAAGTGCTTGAAAATGGCCGTAGTTAAACTCCACAGGTGGGAATACTACTCATAACTGGTTGCAGCTTCCAACTGCAGGCATAATGGCTGGTGTGGGTGAAGGCACTCGATTTAGAGCACAGCACTGGGGCATCCAGGAGTCAAAAATCATGGTATGGCTCCTGGTAAAACACCATGATCAGAGACTACTGCAGGGACAGTACCAGGTCTCTCAGTATAAAATGGAGGCTTGGCACAGCCTCGCCCGTGACCTCACCAGTGCCACAGGTATCCCTCAGACTGGTGAGCAGGTCAGGCACCACCATGCAGACCTGAGGTGCGGAGGGGGGATGTACTGGAACAGTGGATCCAGGAGTCTCAGCAGATGCCCAATTCCCCAGGACTAAGTACTCATTCTACTAAGTAGTAAATAATTGCCTAGCTTGTGTATACTATGGATAGGTATGGCTAAATATCACTGCATTTCTCTGAAAGCTGCAGATGAGTGGGCTGTGAACCAGCAAGCCAATGATGCTAGGTTGCAAAGGCTGAGTCATGAGGCAGGTTAGTAATCAGTCTGCATGTACTGTCATAGCAAATAAATATAAGAGCCTTAGAAAGTGTTGTACCAGTAGAAATACATGTGTAATAGTCTGTGAATAAAGGTATAACCCCTGGAGTGCTTCTGTTTACTCTTATCTCATATGTTGGCGATCTGTTCCATACTATAAATAGTAATGTTGTATCTTAAGCAGTGTCACCCACACCGTGATATGCAGATAAAATGGGCATGAAGTCCTGCATAACAATGTTGGAATTGCCAAGAGGTCAGTTACATTGTACAAGTTAGGGAGACTTAGAAACTTAAAACAGTTGAAAGCTTTACATCAATTCCCTGATAGCACAGTGTACTGTGATGTTAACTGTAATATTTTGCCACACACAGCAGGGGTTTGAATCCTGGGAGTGCTACTAAGTTGTATGCATAATCATACCCCACAACTGTACAGATTTTGATACAATGTTCAGATAGAAAGCTGTATGCATACTTACAACAGTAAAAAATTTGCTAGAATGTTCAAAATGTAAGTTGTATGCATAATCATACCCCACAACTGTTCTAATCTGTCCAGCATGTCCAGATAAATGGCCCATATCACCAACTTGGTACCCTGTTCCCCTGAAAATCCAGTGTGATGTTGCAAGAATTGTAGGCAGCTGTCAATGACATATAACTGATATTCAAATGTATACATAGTCCGAGAATGTATATGGAAACAAACCTGTCATTCTAGCACCTCACCCAAAGTGTATGACAGCAACTCTCAACATATGTTGCATTAACACCTGCAGCCTGTCACGCCTGTATGTAAGACACAGGCCACATATATAATGATTTATAAACATACCAGTGTACAATATAAGGCCATTGTGTAGTGTAATAATACATGTAACGGAAAGACCACTGCAGTGGCTAAGAATGTTGTGAAAACTGCAAGGATATATTAGTTGCTAATTGAACTCTCTCTCTCAACCCTACCATATGTGCATAATAACCCAATGACACTCCTTAACTGGTATGTGTACACTCCAAACTTTTGTTGGGACATATGTCCTAATGGTTTATAAATATTCACATTTATTTCTATGCATGTGCCATGTGAAAATACATGCATATTGGTGGCCTGTTGCCATCAATGAAACCTGCATGCTCCTGTAATGGCCACTGTTGTTCCATATATACATGTGTTCTGCTTGCCCTGCAACTGTGTTAAATCTGGTGTGTTGGGTTAATGGGAATACTTATGCATGCTGTTATAACTAATCCTGAATGCTGTTGACTGTTACTAACCCATATCTGTCATAAACCTGTGACAACACAGCTCATATAGGAAGGCCGGTCCCAGCGGACTCACCTGTCCCACCTCAGCTGGCCATGGCACCGGGCACCAGCACATCTGGGGCCCAGCCTGGGACCTCCTCCTCCATGGGCCCTGCACCACCTTCAGATGAAACCGCTGCAGGGGATGGGGCTCACATTCCCTCAGAGTGGGCATGGAGGGGAACCTGTCACCCATCAACAGGTCTAGACAGTGGTGCATAAGGAGCTTGATCTGGATTTTCGAGAGTGGCTACACCAGCTTGAGGGCCGAGTGGCACTATTAGAGGGTGAGCTTGCCCCTCCTACACATCCCCCAGCACAGCCAACTTCAAGGCTGTGAAGGTGCAGTGGTGACTGCCCATGGGTGGGGACCTCAGTCCCACTGTTTCCAGTTGGGGGCTCATGGGCTTGCGACTTTCAAACACCCCTCCCCATCCAAGGTGTTTACCCCCACATATGTCATATACTGGCCCTGTATGCATCTTGTGTGTCTTGTCTGTTAACCTACCCAACCTACCTCCCCAATATACCTACTACCCCTCCCCAACATCCCACTCTCACCTGAAAAAAAAAGGGCAATCTGTTCCCACAAAAAAATATCACCCCATACACAGCTGTCCATTTCGCACACGTGTCCACTGGACATATGTAATCTGGTCTACTTGGCATCACAGTGAATATATGTTGTCCTCACACCTCTCCCAGGGGTTTGAGGTTCCAAATGTACCTGCAAATATAGTGTATATGAAAAACACGACTTACACCAAACTACTAAAAAAACGCCGCAAAACAACTTCGGAGACTGCCTGTTTTATTTAAACGCTAAAATAAAAAAAAACGTTTTTTTGTCCCACCTAAATGTAAGACTTCTTCAGAATTACAACACTGCAGTGTCTTTAGAGACTTCTATTTATAAATTTTGCGCCAAAATTTAAACACCAGCATGTCCTTAAACTTTTAAAGGAACATGCCTAAAAACCAATGCTGACTTTCATGTTCTAAAATATTATTCACAACACCATTTTGTACTCCATCATCCTTGGAATACATTAACATACTTTAAAAATAGAAATGCAGCTTTTCTAAAATAACATGACATTAAATCGACATAAATTATGACTGATCACATCACTGAAGGCTATGAAGTTAAAATTGAAAATAAATTACATTTTATGACCATTAGTTGCGTTGTGATCCACATTTGTTACAGCCTAGATATCTAAATAATCAAATAGGTATTAAGCAAATCTTTTAGCTTTGATTAAATAAAAAAAGATCACAATGAATATATGTTGTCCTCACCCCTCTCCCAGGGGTTTGAGGTTCCAAATGTACCTGCAAATATAGTGTATATGCACAGCTGTTGCTGTAGAAGAAATGGGCAGCTATGGACCTTCCCTATACCCTTCCTGCACATGCCTAGCTATTTTCCCTACTGTCTTTGCCTCTTTGTGCCCCGTTTTTCACCACTGTCCTATCAACCCCCTTTTCTTTTCTTTTAAAGGAATTAGCACGGGAGTAAGCGGCAGTAAGCACTGTTAAGCAGCGGTAAGTGGGTTTGTGAGGGTGTGCCCAGGGGTAAGCTATACCTACACAGGTTGAGAAATTCAAAGTTGACTGTAAGAAAACATAAGTGGTGGTTGGCAGTGCTTACCATCATGCAACCTTGCACAAACCCGCTTACAACTGCTTAAAGTGCCTTAATCACTCTGTAGCCAACTTCCCTTGTTCGGCTCAGCAACAAAATAAACTGCCTCTGTAAGGCTCAAACCCAGGACCCTGCACTCCATACACAAAGTGATGCACCACTAAACCATGGCAGATACACATAACCTGAAGTTTTCATAAACATATCATGCAGCACAATCAGTCAACAGTACAGGAAATGTATTATTATCACACCACATAACCTGTTAATGCAAGAAGTCTGGACAAAGTATGCCACACTGTGGGTACAAATAAGGATATATGTCAACTAATGCTCTGATACACGTAAAATATTGCTAGTTACACAGTTATATGTATTAGAACACATATGTAGAAGGAGATGAAGTCTGAAACACAAAAGTGTTGCCACTAGTTACTGACTTCAATGATGCGATCATCCATGACAATTGCCAAGTGAATGAGTAACAGGCCAAAATATGAGACGAACATGCATGGACATATGGACAGATATATATCTGTAAATGAAGACAGATAGACAGCAATATGTAGATATATATATATATATATATATATATATATATATATATATATATTAATGTATGACTCACAAATAATCATATAACAGCAATTGTATATAGATACATACATATGTTCATATGTATGTATGTATGTGTATATATATATTTTATATATATATATATATATATATATATATATATATATATATATATATATATGTATATATATATATATATATATAGATAGATAGATATATACAGATGTATATATCTATAGATACATATATATATATAGTGATAGCCATATGAGATATACATATAGGTACATACACATATACACACACAAAATGTATCAGTAGCCATACATATGTAGAAGTAGTGTGGAAGCCACAAGCCCTTCAACTGGCACCTGTGAAATGTGTAGTGTGGTAACCATTCCCACAAATGAGAATACTGACATTAAACATATACCCACCCACAATTCAAAGGACATGACATGACACACAGGTATGCATACATAGATAACTTTTATTCCTGTACTATACAATAATGTATGCCAGTACTGACACCATATAAGGTTTGAAATATGTAATCAGTCATGAATGCAAGGCCCACACAAAACAGTAGATGCAAGCAATGTGTATATATACCATACTATGCTGTCCAGGCCAAGGCCTTCAATTAGTACAACAGTAGAAACAGGATTTGCCTTCAGGATATGTAACAATCAACAATTACAGATGTAGTTCAGCAGCCTCCAATTACACCCTTTAGTCAAGCCCTAGGGGGAAAAGTAGCACTTGTGTTAATGTCACAGTATCTTGTAGGTACTAAGGTACCCAGCAGTTAGCTGCTTACTGTTAGGTTTTTGCTGACTTCTCGCTTACCTGTCTGAACCCGCTCCATTCGCCCTGCGGGCTCACTCCGCTCCCCTACCCTGCCCCCAATTCCCACCCACCCCCAGTGCTCCTACATTTATTCATCTAAAGACACACCCCAATTACACCACTCCAATCATACTTATCACATCATTACCACTCCCAACCCTATTTCTCACAACACACCCACTGATACCTTGCCTCTCATCCCTCCTTCATATAATTCCCCACCTACTAACACACTCCTAACCTGATTATAAAACCTACCTCCCAATTTCTCCCACCTCACAAACCAACATAATGTCTATATTAATTATCCCATACCAATTACAACTATTTATCTTGGTCTCACTCTTACTTTCTCTAACCAGTACCTATCTCTTAACCTCCTATGAACAACCACTTTACTCTACCCTTCTCTTCCCCTCCAAACACACTTCTACACCAACATTAGATAACTCTCCTAACTTCCTAAACTTCATTTGCAAACCCAGCTACCTACTAGCCAAATATCACAGACTAGTACACATTAAGTACTCCAACCTAAAAACTAGAAAATTATTTGAGTATTATTACAAGCCTCTTCAGCCTAAACACTTTACACTCCTACACTCCCTAGTAGACGGTGACATTCATCCCAACCCTGGCCCTAACTCTACCCTTACCACTGCAAGCTACAATCAATACAAATCTAGTACCCTACCACCTACCAAACCTTCCAACTCACTCTCCATAGCACATCTTAATATACACAGTATTTGCAACAGAATTGCTCAGGTTCATGCCCTCCTAGATGTCCACCTATCTGACATCCTATGTTTATCTGAAACATGGCTAAAACCTACCATTAAAGACAATGAAATCACCCAACCTGGTTATAATATTATTAGACTAGACCGCACAGCCAAAAAGGGAGGAGGGGGTAGCAATCCTCTATAAAGCAGAGCTACAAGTTAGCACTATTAATTTTAACCCACCTTTGGACAATAATGCTGAAATAATTATCTCCAAATTTCAAGTAAACACACGTAAAGCCATAAATATCATTTGTATATATATTCTCCCAGGAAATAACATTAGTGCACTCGAGTATATCCTTAACTGGCTTTCTATTAATCTCTCACAAGAAACCATAGCCCTAGGAGACTTTAATATCAATTGGAATTTCTGTAGTAATACAAACCCCACCACCCATATCAACCTTTATGGCTTTTCACAGACTATTAACTCCCCTACCAGAACAAATAGACTCAATAACAAAGAAAGTAGCTTGGACTGGATACTTACTAATAGTCCTCATCAAACTTATACAGCAGGAACCCTTCCAGATGACCTAAGTGACCATTCACTTACCTATATTATTAGACATAAAACCAACCTAACTTTCCCTAACACTTTCAGAACAGTACGCACCAACAAGTACTTTAACCCAGAACTTTTTCAAACAGAACTCAAACAATGTAATTGGTCACCATTAAAATATCTCCCCCTAAATGAAGCAGTGGAATACTTCAGTTCCACATTCTTAACCATCCTGGACCACCACGCCCCAATACGGTCTATTAGAAATAAAGCTAAACCAGCCCCCTGGCTCTCTAAAAATACTAGGGAAAAAATCCTTCTCAGAAACAAATCCTGGGCAAAATGGCATACTACTAAGAATCCTACTGATCACCAAACCTTTAGGCAACATAGAAATAGTACAAAAAAGCCATTCTGCTAGACAAAAAGAACTTTTACCTCCAATTACAGCAATCCTCCCACAAAGAACCACAAACATTTTGGACTAGCATTAACAAACTTCTTTACCCAGGCCAATCTATCACACCCAACCCACAAGGATCTAACCCAGAAAATCGAACACAAACAGCTAATGCCTTCAATTCTTTCTTCATAGATGCTATACAAACTCTTGCTAGCCATCTATCTCCTGACACATCTAATCTGACTACTTCTACTACAAACCCACCCCCATCATTTTATTGACAACTTGTGTCTACTTCCTTTATCTGATCCCTTCTCCAAAAATTAAAACCAACTACCCCCTCAGCTGACAAACTCCCAGCAGAATTCCTGCAAAAAGGAGCTAAAGCCATTGCCTATCCCATTTCCATTCTGATAAATAGAACTATAAGTGAAGGAACTATCCCATCTATCTGGACAATTTCTCACATCATCCCACTACATAAAGGGGGGAACTCCAATGACTTCTCTAACTTTCGCCCCATAGCTCTACTATCCCCTCTAGCACAAATAATGGAAAAATGCATCCATAAGCAACTACTTAACCACCTACTCCATAATAACCTACTTGCCAACTGTCAACATGGATTCAGACCTTATCACAGTACCACCACAGCCTTGCTATCCTTCACAAACTGTTTTAACAAAAACCGCAACAAAAATATTCTTTCCTCTGCAGTCTTCATTGATTTATCTAAGGCTTTTGACATGGTCAACCACCAACTCCTTCTGCACATACTTAATTCCCTTTCACTTGATCCTCTATCTATGAATTGGTTCACATCCTACCTAGAAAACCTACAGCAGGCTGTACTCTGGCAAAATAAACTATCTAATCACCTTCCTATCACCCTCAGTGTCCCACAGGGCTCCATATTAGGCCCACTCCTATTTCCCATTTATATTAATGATCTTCAAACAGCTATTCCACACACCAACTGCATTTAATATGCAGACGACTCTACTATCATCTGTTCTGCCACTTCTCAATCTGAACTTCAGTCTCTTAAAAAAGCTTTCAATACTGTCGAACAGTGGTTCTCACACCCCTGCCTCCTCTTAATCCCCCAAAAAACTAAACTGTTACTCTTTACACCCACCCGAAAGTCCACCCCTTACATTTCACTCTCACATCCAACAACAGTACTTTTATTTCTCCTGACCCAACCACTAAACTCTTAGGAATAACAATCGACAACAACCTCAACTTTGATACTCACACCACAATAAAATTAGTTAACAAAAACTAGGATCCCTTTACAGAATCAAACCCTTTCTTACACCAGTAGCCAAGACCGCTATAGCCAGAACTCCTTTAATCTCCACTCTACGCTATGCTTCTCCTATATCCAACAATTTCTCCAAAAACAACCTCAACAAACTAGCAACATCCTATAATAATATTGCTAGATTTGCTACAGGCTCTCCTTTCAGAACCCATCACTGTTTGAATCTAAAACAACTAGACTGGCTAGAATTTCTTAACCAGCTCCAATTTCACCAACTTACAATAACCCACAAGACCCTGTATCAACCCAGCAAGACTCCAATAATGTCTAGCCTCATTACCCCTTACAATAATCTCAAGACTCTACGCTCCTCAAATAAACTGCTGATCAATACAACCAAATCTAACAACTCAGCAGGTGACTCCTTGTTCTCTAACTCTTTTGGTAAACTATGGAACCAACTACCCTCTGAACTCACCTCTCAGACTTCTCTCTCACTTTTCAAAAGGAATCTAAAACTATTTCTCAACAAACACTGGCTATGCTCCTGTACTAACCCTGACTAACTTTTTCCTTTTACTAATTTTCACCCCACATCCTTCACAATCTTCCCTTAATGTTTCAATTTAATATGTTATTGCATCTAAAGCTTATGTATATATGTATAATGCACCCTCTCTTATACATTACCCTCTACGGAATTAATGCTTATGTTATTAATCACTATGAGTATTATAATTTGTACTAAAAAAAATTATTACTTATATACTTGTAAAAATTGTCTTTTTTATATTGATCTGTCATAACTTCTATATTAATTAATTTTTTTATGTTTCTTGGAGCTTTTCTCCCCGGGCCTCTACTGAAAATGGACATGTATCCAGCTAGACTAGCCCGGTCAACAAATGTAAAATAATAAAATAAATAAAAAAATAATTGTACATAACATTGCTTAACCTAACATCTCACTTTCACACTGAATGACCCTCTTCTTAACAGTTATATCACTGAAAAGGTGCCATAGCTTAGGTTAATGGCATTGAACCCCCCCCCCCACTCATAAAGGCTGTACAAGGGCAAGGAACACTGTGTACCACACACTACCTCTGGAATGTGCAAGGGCACATATGTGTTATCCAGCTGTTGCCCGATATATATGGACTTGGCCCAACAGTTGGTGTGGGAGTCCATGACATGACTGAGATGATAGCAGTAATGCTAATGGTAAATAATGACAGGCCATTACCTAACAACCCTTCCTGTATCACAGTAGGACAAAGACTGGCATATATGTGGAGGACAGAGGCAGGAACATAGGGCCATATTTGCATTATTGTTGTTAAACACCCTAGAAATTGCTGGTGTTACAGGATTCATTGCAGCATACTCTTATGCAGGGATACGACATTGAAATACAAATGGATGTAGCCATGTACTGATAGCAATCAACAGAAAGAATGCCACAGATATATTTGGGACAATACTTGTGTGCTGCACAGACAAAACCTAACAGCCAATCCCCCTGGTATCATACGGATAGGCCCACACTTCAGAGCTATGCAGACAAACAACATTCCATGAAAAAGTACCATGTACACAGAAACCCTATAAGACCAGCAAGATACAATACACACAACAACACTACTCATGCTGTCTGTAGGTCTGGAACCTTACCCAAATGTGGATTTGGCCTGTGTCTGCAGGTTCTGCTGTAAGAGGTATTGCTACCTGTTGTCTGTAACACTGATATCCACACACAGGAAGGATGTCATCCATACTGTAAAGGGGAAAGGACAACGCCCACAGACGTCAGCAATTTAAAGTACAGGGTTGCCATGACAGTGGTTATCTGAAGTACTACACAGCAGGCTGCATGCAATTAGCAACTGGTGGACACTGACTGGTGCAGAGGCCACCACCTGTTCATGTGCAATACCAACAAAAGCATGCTGCAATCTATTCAAAGCAGCTCAATCACGAGAGAGAGAGAGAGAGAGAGAGAGAGAGAGAGAGAGAGAGAGAGAGAAGTTAACAAAGCTCAGGGTTGTCTTACAGCAGAAACAACATAACAGGTATGTGAAACAGATATGCATTTACTGGCATGTAGTATATGGCATAGAATAATAGGATGTATACTGTGAAAAGATGTGTATGTGCCATCAGTACTTGTTCCTGTAATGATGTTGTGCTCAACAACTGCACTGGACAGTAGTATCAGTCCCTGTGGGTAGTGGGACATACCTGTCAAATGTGCAGACCAGCAGTGAATGGCAAAGATGTGACCCATCATATCTGTGTTCTGTAAATTACTGTGGCCAATGGCTGGTGGGGGTATTAATACTGCCATGATAGACACATGGGTGAGAGACCACACCACCTGCAGGACAGTCATGTTAAAGTGTAGCATACCATGCCCAACTGCCATAGCAGTATAATATGCTTATCTAAAGTTTGTCACCATACATACCCCCCCTAATGTTAGTCTGTGATCACATGTGACACCTGTCTGTGTTGCAGCAAGGCAGAACAGATCAGCTGTGAATTAAAGAGGGTACATGAGTGTGGTCCAGATGTTCGTATGCACCCCACATGCAGATACATATATGTGTGATACATATTCACAGCTGTGTATGTGTACAGAACCTCGGGCAGTTATACATTTATATAGGTATATAAACAACACAAAATGATATCTACATATATATGCACATATGTATATATACATACGTATATATATATATATATATATATATATATATATATATATATATATATATATATGTGTGTGTGTGTGTGTGTGTATATATATATATATATATATATATGCATACAGACATATATATGTGTGTGTGTGTGTGTGTGTGTGTGTGTGTGTGTGTGTGTGTGTGTGTGTGTGTGTGTATGTTGACATATATATATATATATATATATATATATATATATATATATATATACATGTCAATACATTTCCCCTGCCATGACATGTGTGAGAGAACATCAGACATCAATACACAACATACCTACACACCAGTACATGGCTGCAAGATGGAATGTGGAGTGAGGTGTGTAACTCATGTTGGGAACACATTGCAATTGTATGAGATGGTGGTGAAGGGTATTAGGCACATGTTGGTATGTAGGTCTGGTTGGGTAACAAACAAGACAGCATACAGGGCTGGTATATGACACATGTGGTGGTTAAACACTGTTGATGGGTAGTTGCATTTGGAATGTGGAGGCCATTCAGCCCCCACATGGGAACAAAGGGAACATGGTGCCCACCCATGGACAGTCACAACAGCATCTACATGGACATAAAGGTGCTTGGTGCTTGGGCTGTGCGCTGGGCAGGAGGGACATGCATGTTGAACCTTTTGTATGAGTACTGCATGCCTCCAGGTGATGTAGCACATACCCCACATCTCTGTGGAGCTCCCTATGCCCAATACCCGTGACCTAACTGGGTGACAGACATGTCTGTGTGTGCTCCATGGGGGGGGGGGCACCATCCCCTGAGGTGGTTCCACATGAAGGTAGTGATGAAGCAGTAGATATCGAGGTTCCATGGTGGGCCATGGATGTGATGTGGACTGGTAACGTGCAAATTAGGTTGTAGTGGTGTTCCTGCTGGCAAATAACCCCTACATATACTGGTGTGTAACTGTCATGGAACATATGTGGGCTGTAATCCCTGAACATGTCCAACAGCATGCATAGATTTCCCCATTACTACAGAATGGCAGATGTGTAGCAATCACATAGCAGGTCTACCACATGCATATGTAGAAACATAGTGGCAGTGACAATGGCATGCAGGTGAAATACCCTGTAACAGCCCTGTAACAGCCCTGCAACTCTAGTGTCACCACAGGGAGCATGTCTATAACCACATAGCAGAAAGTGTTGTACAATACAGTATATGGCCCAATGGTACACATACTGGACACATACCACTAGTATAGTGTGAACATTATGTTAGAGCTGATATGGTGGCGGGAGACTGATATGGGTATTGTATTATGGTAAACTTGACATATGAGTTGCTCAGACATATTTCCATCATTATGTCATTCAGGGAATATGGCACACCCATGGAACCCCACCTACAGTGCTGCTGAGGAGAAGATCATCATTACCAACATCATCCACAACTATCAGCTGTTGTTCTCATAGACAAGCATGGACCAGCAGAAGAGAACAGCCATGTGGACTGATATGTCCACAGGGTGAATGAGGTGGGGATGCACAGCTGTACTTATGAGCAGGTCCACCACCACTGTAGTGACCTGCTCTGGCAAGTATGTCATCGTGCCACTGCTGTGCGGGGTGACCACCTTGCAACAGGGGGGGGGGCCATAACATCCATCCCCCCTCACCAGAGTGGAGGAGCTGCTCATCAGCCTGGTAGCACCTGCCCACCTGCAAGAACTCCAGACTTATACAGTCATGGAGGTGGGTGTTACTCACACAGAACATATTGAGCATGCAGGTAAGGTTCCAGGGCATATCAGCAGACTACTGTAGTGTATGCATCTGTACAGGTAGACCATGCATATGTGAGATGCGGGGTATGTTGCTGTGCAGTACTGATAAGCAGTAATGCATAAACTGTAATACTGTGGACTTCAACTGTTGTTGTTCTATAATATTTCAGCCACTGTGTAGCAATGCCACAGCTGTGGCCACTGACATCAACTCTATCCCATGTCAATGTAGGTACCTCTGGGATACCAGCAAGGCAGCAGCCAGATGCCGGTGAGTATGGTTTAAGGTTATGCTTGGCAATTCACTGTGCATGTCGTAGCTAAGGTGTAGGCCATGTACACATCTAACACACCTACCCATAATGCATGCTGTACATGTGCAATGACACAGCACACACCTCACTAATGGGATTGCCAGCCTCATACACTTGCAATACACAGTCCATCCCAGACAACTGTGGCTACACTCCAGTGCACATTGCCCAGGCACAGCTGACATCTGCCCAACATACACAGCTATGTCATACACAGAGCAGTTGAACATGCTACATATAATGACATCCCACTCCCTCTGCTAACACACACTCCAGGGTCCTAAACATAATCAACACATTACACAGAACATACTGGAGGAATAGGGCCTTGTCCTGGGGAATCCCCACACTCTGAAATGGACTACCCATACATGTCAGGCAATGCTACTCACTGGCCCTCTTGAAAGAAACACTTGGCAATTGGATGTGGAATGGGGAATACACCCTGGGTAGCATGTCTGTGCCACAGCCTGACAAGGGCACAGGGGAATAACATTAGTGGCTGGTGCAAGGCAGGGAAACCCTGTGGCTAGGCTTGTGTAGGCCCCAGGACCAATAGACCAGTACTCACCTATGAACTTATGTGTACCACAGGCAACATCAGCCAGGGCCCAATTATGGTCAATAATGGTCTCTATACTCGCCATAGGTACACTTCATTGTCTCTGTGGTTGGTCTAATGGTAGTCTACCACTCATACATGCACCACTGATGATGACATATGTGAATACACATCAAGCATTCACTAAACACATGTGTCCACATGTGATCCAGGAACACATAGAGGCTGTGAGCAGCAGCAGAAACACACCTGACACACAGAGACACATCCTGAAGTGGTGTGTTAACCCATGAGGTATGGTGCACAATACATGCCAGGGTGCTGAACAGATGCACAGCAATGCTGTGGACATGGGTGCAGTGGGTTCCAGGGGGAGGGCCATCACCTACATACAGAAGCCATGCATCACAGCCATGTATAATGTTGGTAACGGGGACTGACTACAGTTGCACTGCATGCTGTTGAGCCCCACATGTCCTGCATGCTGACGTGTGTAATTACAGGTATGTGTGTGATACTGTACTGCACCATCTCCTGCTATTATGTGTGTTATGGGGTTGTGGGAGCTGTTTGTAGGTGCTGTCTGGTGGAGTGTATGGGTTGCCAAGCATGTTGACTGCATGTGTGTATGTCTGTGTGTGTGGCCATATCTGCACACATTGTGTGTGTGTGTGTGTGTGTGTGTGTGTGTGTGTGTGTGTGTGTGTGTGTGTGTGTGTGTGTATGTGTGTGTGTGTGTATGTGTGTATTTACTGTTTAGCAGTGTTGTACAGGTCTTAAAGTCTGTTCACTGTTTTCCCCTCACAGGTGGCAAGAAGGGGCTGGGTCCTCCCGCAGGGAATCTGATGTCACTAATACAGACAGTGACCATGAAGATAAGTATGTTAAGGTACAGGAAGGGTCATCAGGGGCTGCCGCTGGGCCACCAGTTGACAACCCACACATATCCACACCATCCATGCACACAGTCACACTGCCTCTACACACCTCATCACCATTGGCCCTAGCTGAGGGGCAGTCTATGGTTGACATGGGCCAGGACAGTGTGGTATCTATGGCATGTGTGTCAGGACACAGCAGCCATAGCCAGATGTCTGGCAGGGTATCACATAGCCAGATGTGCAGGGGTGCTTGTAGGAGCACTGCTGATCATCATGCCCTTGGCAGATGTTCCACATCTATTTCAACCACACGCATGTTCCAGACTGTCATGGAGGCACAGGCATGAAAGGAACAGTACACCAGGCAGAGTCTAAGGGCATAGAGGGCTCATCACACCTCTGTAACTGACAGCATCCATGACCTAGCAGGTGCCATCCGTAATTACACCGAGGTCATGGATAGACGGTGGGGTGAGACATTAAAACTCATCCACAATGTCATGTCCATGCATCAGGACAGGGCAGGATGGTTGCAACAGCCACACGGATGTATGTCAGCAACACCAGCAGCTGGAGGTCAACATGGATGTCCAAACAGTCACAGCCGCTCCCGTAGTGGCAGTACCAGCCCCAGCACTGTGGGGGGGGAGCTGTCCACAACCCGTCATAGCAGACCACATGCACGTGGCCCTGGCCAGTCCCAGGAGGCACCTGGATCCAGTGGACATCTGTCAAACTCGGGGACAGTACTCGGTCTGGCTTTGTACCTGATACTGCCTGTAGCACCCCTGCCAGGCACAGGTCCCATGTCCATGGCCGGAGACAGTGAACTGCAAACCCTGCCAGGTACAGTCTGCAGCTGTCCCACAATTCCCTGTATAGGGCAGCCACATGGAGGAACTGTGTGCATGCAGACACACACACATAAACAACGAACCTAGGGCAACCACATACCTGTACACATGACATCACCAGTGGTCCATAACAATAATCAGCCCCCTCGCACACACACACACACACACACACACACACACACACACATGTTGTCAATTGTATGGCTCAGCCTAGGCCTCTGGCAAACCAACAACACACCCTGTGCATATGATGATACCTGTGCCACTCCCTGACATCTGTAACATCAATGCCGGGACAGGCTAACATGGTTGTGATGCACAGAGTGACTGTACAACAGTGTAACAATGGAATGATGTGTAGCATGTTGTCAGCAGTAAAGTGAAATGCTAATATCTTGGAAGGTGTAGCTGTGCAGCCATGATGCATTTAATTAACAATGTTGTACTGTTGTCTCCAGTATCTGTTCTGATTGTTTTGTGTTTGTCCATGTGCCACATGGCTGATGGGTGTAGTGGTGTCAGTAGGCCTTCTACAGTGGACACCAGTAAGTGTAGTGGGTGGTACACATGCCATGGCTGGGTGCAACACACATTGCCTTTGGTTAGGATGCAGTACAGGTACAGGACTGTACACATAGAGGTATGTCCCCATGCAGGTAACCTATCTGTTTCATATGTAATCCCACCAAGACAGTATAGACAAAACCATACAGTGCTATATATGCAGTCTGCAATGTGGATGACATTGAACATGCTAACAGCAGGGTGTATGTCCCTCTCCCCACTCTACTGCGATCCTCACCTAAGTAACATGTGTGTGCCAATGCCGGTGGCATAGCCCTTCCCTTAGGAGGATGTGAGGCTCTCAACTACTGTGAATAGTGTAAACAACAACTAACAACCTGATTATATACACTGTACAGTATTGCAGACAGCTATGTGGGGGGATAGATGCAACAGTAACTGCAATTATGGCAGTCGTGTCCACAACAGCCACACCCAGTGAGTTATAGCAACCCCAGTAGTGCTGCACACCTCAACAGTGTGGAGGAGGGCATTGACACATCTATGACCTGTGAAGGACTGTATGCCCACGGGATGGCACCTGTGGTATGTTGGCATATACCAAGCAGTCCTGGTGGAAACATATCCTGTGAACAGAGGTAGATACAGTAGCAACAACACACATTCAACAAGTGGGATGGTGTACAAAAGCCTGCT